>NC_140181.1:28758987-28856487 GCF_963971535.1 Notolepis coatsorum
TCATTCACAGTGCTCCCTGCTGTTCAGTTTCAGAATGCTGTTAAGCTTTATCTTCTGTGTACGTTGTTACAGTATGCTTTAGCGTCTCTTGCAGCAGGGAGCCGCCCTAAGAATAGAACCACACTGCCAAGACTAACAGTATTGCCATTACCATTTATTGTATTATAATAAATGGTTCAACTAATGACGTGAGTGATTCCATTAACTCATTCAGCGCTGCTCACGCATATATACGTGTTTGTCCGCCAATCGAATAACGCCAACCATGTATATATACGTTATTGGATCGTTATTTCTTTTATTCGCTATTTCCATTCATAAATCATCCAGGACGGCTGTGGTACCATATGCAATGTGTCTGAGATCGCAAAGGTCAAATACCGCCGCCTGGTGGTATGCGGCCGATGTTGCACTTCCTTTGTGACTCTGTGTATGACTGTGTATCATTGAAATTCCTCCGGGCGGAGTTTTCGAGTAGCCTCGACCGAGGGGTATACCCGATTGCATTGAATCGCTTTCGGGAAGCACGATTCATTATGCTGTGGGGGGGGGGTTATGGCGTGGGCCAAATGGACATACAATCTAGCAGATGGCAATCAAATAATTGGAATATTCTTTTTGGAATCTCCTCGGCCACAGGTAAGAGCAATTTAACGTTAATTTCAGCTTGATTGTGCATTGTTTTCATAGCGTATGTTGTTGTACTAACGAATGCCGTTATTGACAATCAATTAATCAGAAACGACCCCCCCCCCCCTTTCATGCATGCATGATGGAACATAATATACCGATCATATGCATTCGAATTTTTTAGTGTAGCGTGTATAGGGACGAAATGCCAATGGATTAAGTATAATATGCATCGCGGCCTAATACTAGCCTCCCAGGAATTACACTAAACCGCTCTAAAACCATACTTATATTCACCACGGTATAAAACGGGAACGTATGGATGGAAAAGATATTCCTTTTTCACATCTTGAACGATAGATACTCGATGTCAAATGCGCCATAGTATTGCATCCATAGCTATAATATTTAAATAGTTATAGCCCTGCAAACAAGATGAGCGACTCCCATCGCTTACAGCGGTAGCTACTACAGGATGAGGCTAATCCGTGGCGTCCAATGAGTTAAGGATGTTGACATTTGACATTTGGATGTCAAAATTCTCTGCGTCAGGCTAATCGAGTCCCATTCATTCCAGCTATGATTCCGGTCCCATGTAGAGGAACACTTCCTCATAAAGGCAAATAACTATGTGATACATAGCAACCGTTGTCAACTCCCTCTAACAGTGCTTCTAGATACGCACACACACACACATAATGCTTTGCTTGTAATTGTACTTCCACCTGTGGATACGTTTCCATTCTTCCTTCATCAGTAATGGGTTGAATTCAGTCAGGGGTGTGAATAGGTACTGGTGAAAGCAGCAGGTGGAGAGAGTGCGTGCACACACACACACACACACACACACAAACAGCAGTTCACAGTGTAGGTAGGGTGAGTAGCAGGTCACTGTATAGCAGGGGCTGCAGACCTGTCATGGTGAACAGTGACCACTAGAGGGAGCAACAGCCTGTATACTAGGCTAACCAGGGGGCTTTGAATGACCCAACCATTCTGGTAGAATGTATAACTCCAACCAAGGATGTGTGATTGAAAAGGACGATAGTCCAGTTGCATTTGAAGCGGTGATGGGGGTGGTACTCCCTCTGTGTCGTTGTGCCATTGAGCCAGACGCTGTAATGCGGTGGCACTAGGCAGTAGCACACAGCTGCTGTTCTAGCAGTTGTCTGTTGTGCGGCACAACTTTGTTCGCTGAGGCGGGGAGAGTAGTTGGGATTTCCTCTGTGCCTTTGTGCCATTGAGCCAGGCGTTGGCCACAGTGCAGTGTGATCTTGTTCTTTTGTTAATCCCAAGATGATTCTTTTACTGCCCATTGTGCCTTTGAGCCAGGCACTAGGACAGCAGCTGCACCGCGTGGAACAGTGTGGTGTGATCTTTTTCTTTTGTTAATCCCCAGAATACCAGAAATCACCAGGACTCCGGGTTGAATGATGCGTTTGCCATAGTGCCATTGTGCTTTAGTGCCACGTGCTACGGGGGTGGCTATTGAACGACTCATCTGTACTGGGGCATGGTTTTGAGGCCATTGTGCCAAGCATTACTAGGACTGCTGTTGAATGAGGCGGCATGACTTGGGGTCGTTGCCGTTCTACCAGGCGTCGGTAGTCTAGCAGGACCGTGGGAGGCTGGATAAGGTGGCAGAGGAGACTGGCCCCTGGAGGACCCAGGGAAGAGGAGCCAGGCACTATTAGGACTGCTGCTGTTGGACCAGGCGGCGGTAATGTGGCAGGACTTTGCTCTCGGGGAGGTAGAGAGCCATCTCCAACGCTACCAGGATGGTAAACTCAAACGGTACCAGCTCTCTCCTGCTGATCCTAAAACGCTCCTCCAGTTTCTAGAAAGAGAGACACACACACAGAGAGAGAGAGAGAGAGAGAGAGAGAGAGAGAGAGAGAGAGAGAGAGAGAGAGAGAGAGAGAGAGAGGAGAGAGAGAGAGAGAGAGAGAGAGAGAGAGAGAGAGAGAGAGATATGAGAGAACAAAAGAAAGAGAGAGGGGTGGGAGAGTGACATGGATAGATAGAGGTGTGCGAGTGACATGGAGCGAGAGGTGTGAGTGACATGGAGAGAGAGATGTGAGAGTGACATGGAGAGGGAGGTGTGAGAGTGACATGGAGAGGGAGGTGTGAGAGTGACATGGAGAGAGAGAGGTGTGAGAGTGACATGGAGAGAGAGAGAGGTGTGAGAGTGACATGGAGAGAGAGAGAGAGGTGTGCGAGTGACATGGAGATAGAGGTGTGAGAGTGACATGGAGAGAGAGGTGTGAGTGACATGGAGAGAGAGAGAGAGGTGTGCGAGTGACATGGAGAGAGGTGTGAGAGTGACATGGAGAGAGAGAGGTGTGAGAGTGACATGGAGAGAGAGGTGTGAGAGTGACATGGAGAGAGAGGTGTGAGTGACATGGAGAGAGAGAGAGGTGTGAGAGTGACATGGAGAGAGAGAGAGGTGTGAGAGTGACATGGAGAGAGAGAGAGGTGTGAGAGTGACATGGAGAGAGAGAGGTGTGAGAGTGACATGGAGAGAGAGAGAGTGACATGGAGAGAGAGAGAGGTGTGAGAGTGACATGGAGAGAGAGAGAGGTGTGAGAGTGACATGGAGAGAGAGAGAGGTGTGAGAGTGACATGGATAGAGGTGTGAGTGACATGGAGAGAGAGAGAGGTGTGAGAGTGACATGGAGAGAGAGAGAGGTGTGAGTGACATGGAGAGAGAGAGAGGTGTGAGAGTGACATGGAGAGAGAGAGGTGTGAGAGTGACATGGAGAGAGAGAGGTGTGAGAGTGACATGGAGAGAGAGAGGTGTGAGAGTGACATGGAGAGAGAGAGAGGTGTGCGAGTGACATGGAGAGAGAGAGGTGTGAGAGTGACATGGAGAGAGAGAGAGGTGTGAGAGTGACATGGAGAGAGAGAGGTGTGAGAGTGACATGGAGAGAGAGGTGTGATAGTGACATGGAGAGAGGTGTGAGAGTGACATGGAGAGAGAGAAAGAGGTGTGAGAGTGACATGGAGAGAGAGAGAAGTGTGAGAGTGACATGGAGAGAGGTGTGAGAGTGACATGGAGAGAGAGAGAGGTGTGAGAGTGACATGGAGAGAGAGAGATGTGAGAGTGACATGGAGAGAGAGAGAGGTGTGAGAGTGACATGGAGAGAGAGAGATGTGAGAGTGACATGGAGAGAGAGAGAGGTGTGAGAGTGACATGGAGAGAGAGAGGTGTGAGAGTGACATGGAGAGAGGTGTGAGAGTGACATGGAGAGAGAGGTGTGAGAGTGACATGGAGAGAGGTGTGAGAGTGACATGGAGAGAGAGAGGTGTGAGAGTGACATGGAGAGAGGTGTGAGAGTGACATGGAGAGAGGTGTGAGAGTGACATGGAGAGAGAGAGAGGTGTGAGAGTGACATGGAGAGAGAGAGATGTGAGAGTGACATGGAGAGAGAGAGAGGTGTGAGAGTGACATGGAGAGAGAGAGATGTGAGAGTGACATGGAGAGAGAGAGAGGTGTGAGAGTGACATGGAGAGAGAGAGGTGTGAGAGTGACATGGAGAGAGGTGTGAGAGTGACATGGAGAGAGAGGTGTGAGAGTGACATGGAGAGAGAGAAGTGTGAGAGTGACATGGAGAGAGAGAAGTGTGAGAGTGACATGGAGAGAGAGAGGTGTGAGAGTGACATGGAGAGAGGTGTGAGAGTGACATGGAGAGAGAGAGGTGTGAGAGTGACATGGAGAGAGGTGTGAGAGTGACATGGAGAGAGAGGTGTGATAGTGACATGGAGAGAGGTGTGAGAGTGACATGGAGAGAGAGAGAGAGGTGTGAGAGTGACATGGAGAGAGAGAGAGAGGTGTGAGAGTGACATGGAGAGAGAGAGAAGTGTGAGAGTGACATGGAGAGAGGTGTGAGAGTGACATGGAGAGAGAGAGAGAGGTCGTGGTGTGAGAGTGACATGGAGAGAGAGAGAGGTTGTGGTGTGAGAGTGACATGGAGAGAGAGAGGTTGTGGTGTGAGAGTGACAGAGAGATGAGAGAGAAAACGAGAGAAGAGAGACAATCAGAACATGCTCATTCTATGAGCTCTTCAATGTCTGTACATTATGAGTGAAAAACACCCCTTGTTCCATTTCTTTGTTATGAGGATAATGAACAGTGTTGTGTTTGTGTTGAGTAATTATGTGCTCAGTGTGGGAATATCCACACTAGCATCTCCATCATCAAGTTCAGCTACAGGAGATAAAGGGACAATAAGGTAAATACTGAATGATAGGTTTCTCTAGTCAGCCATGCAGGTCATGTTCCCTCTGCTCAGGTTGTTACCATCTCAAACACCTGACCAACAGCAAACTGATCTAACAATGCCATCACATCTCAGACACTGCTGCTGGTGTGCGCACAATGTACATTATGTGTGCATGTGTGATGTGTGTGTGTGTGTGTGTGTGCTGTACGCAAGCACATGTTTACTTGAATAAGTGAGCATTCATTTGTGTGTACGGTTTGTATTATGTATTTTAAACATTTCTCTCACATGTATGTGTGTGTGTATGTGTCTGTGTGTCTTACATCGATGAGGTGTTTGACCTCCTGTTTCTTGAGGTCACTGCTGATCTTGGCAGCCAATAGGACGCAGGATGCCGACACCAACTTCCTGTTAATGATGACGGCAACACCAGTAAGATTAGTGCACAAAAAGCCTTTTCATCCCCCCTCCTCCCCGCAACAACACCAGTAAGATTAGTGCGCAAAAAGCCTTTTCACCCCCCCTCCTCCCCGCAACAACACCAGTAAGATTAGTGCACAAAAAGCCTTTTCACCCCCCCTCCTCCCCGCAACAACACCAGTAAGATTAGTGCACAAAAAGCCTTTTCACCCCCCCTCCTCCCCGCAACAACACCAGTATAGAAGTTATTATCTGTAGGGCGGCTACGTGGTGCAAGGCGCTCACCACGAATACTGGAGACTGGGCTCGAACAGGTACGCCTCCCTGTTAGAGCCCAGCCGTCCACATTGCTTTCAGTTTAGCTGGTCGTCCGCACTAATACACATTGGCAGTATTAGGGGGAGGGAAACTGATGGGTGGGGATCGGGCGTTGTGGACAGCGACTCCTACAGGTCGGTTGGTGCGCCTGCGCAGTAGAATCAGGAAGCGACGGGGGCGGGCCCCTCCAAAGCCCAGACCCCTGACGCTGAAAGATCGAGCCGCGCAGGTGGAAAGATGCGACGGCTGTTACCTCGAGTATCGGAGGGGACTCGTGCTATGTATGACTTAGTCCACATTGCAGCCGGCTTGTGGGAGGCATGAAACAGCGTTCGTGACAGGGGAGGGTTGAATTGGATGATACGAAAATTGGGATGGGAGAAAAATAGAAAAATGGGAGAAAAAGTGGATAAATAAAAAGAAGTTATTATCTGTTTATTTGATTAAAAGAAAAGATACTGGTAAGATAGTAGAAAAACACAACTATATTTACCTGTTGTGTTTGTTGAGGCGACCCTGTAGCACTAACTTCTCAAAGTAAACAAATGCCATCGCTATTGTAACAGGCTGAAGGCTACAGTCCTCTCCCATCATTGCACGCATCTCCCTCTTCAGACTGAGAGAGAGAGAGAGAGAGAGAGAGAGAGAGAGAGAGAGAGAGAGAGAGAGAGAGAGAGAGAGAGACAGGGGAAAGATACATATACTGTTAGTCAAACTTAACCAGATAAACACGTAATGCCTAAAGTGACAGCACAATAGAGGATAGAGCTATATTATTGATTGATTGATAATTTTATTAACAGATTGCAGAATGGATAGAATACAGTACGGCTCAATACACACAATTGTTAAGGGGATGCAGACCAGAGAAAGACTTTCATCTTGTTTACATCAGGGTCCCCCATTTTCAATTCATCATAACATTTATGACATACATGACATACAGATAGACAGTACTGCTACATCTATACATTTATGACATACAAGATATATAAATATATAGTATACAATATACAGTTTATTTACAGACAGAGTTTCTAAAAGAGAATATATACATTTGAGGGGGAAGAAACTGTACATTGGAGGGGGTTGGGTGGGGGGTTTGGACATTTACCCGAGCCAGTTTCGAATTGCAGCTTCCCATAGGTGCTCTTTGAGAGCGGTTTTGAAGGTGGGTAGGGATTCACATTATTTTACGGCTGTGGGTAGGGCGTTCCACATTGTTGTGGCATAATTGCGAAATTGTGTTTAGTCCCTTGTTTGAGCCGAATCTGGGTTGAACATGATTTGTGGAACTCCCTCTGGTGATGTGGTCGTGGTATTCACTGACCTTTGGGAAGTATTTCGACATGTACATGGGTATCTTAGTGGTGTAGTGTAGTGTGGTGTAGACCAGGCCAATTGCAAGTTGCTGTACTCTGTCGTCTACTCTAAGCCATCCTAGGTTGTCAAAATGGGCAGGGGTGAGGTAAGTTTTAAGAGTAAGGTCAAGCAGTAGTCTGACCAGTTTGTTTTGTGATGTTTGTAATCTTGTTTTTAGTGCCTTTGAGGTGCTTTGGTACCATGAGGTGCAAGCATAGTCGTAGTACACGTAGTACTCCTGTTAGAGTCTTCAAGGTATTGTTGTTTACCAAAGAGGAGATCCAGTACAAGAAACTTGTTTGTTGGTTGACTTTTTTTATTACATTGGTTGCCATTTTGTCACAGGAAAGATTTGCCTCTAGGATGGAACCCAGGTATGTAATTTCATCTTTCCTTGTGACAATATTGTCACCCACTGTAACAGAGAAGCCGTTGGCCTTGCTGAGTTTGTTATTTGATCCAAAGAGAATGGACTCTGTTTTACCCAGGTGTAATGATAGTTTGTTATCAGCGAGCCAGGTGCAGATTTTGCCTAGTTCAGAGCTGAGGGTTTTTTCAACCTGCAACTTGTTCTTGTCAGAGACCAGCAGGGCTGAGTCATCCGCGAACAGAACAAGTTGCAGTCACAAGCTGATGACATGTCATTTGCATAAATTAGGAACAGTAACGGTCCTAGTATGCTTCCTTGTGGAACACCACAGCTCACTGGGAGGGGGGGTGGGATAGTGTACCATTTACCTCCACCATCTGTTTTCTCCCCTCCAGGTAGGATTGCATCCAGCTCACTGATGAACTATTCAAAACCAATTGCTTTTAGCTTGTCAATCAGAATGGAGTGATTGACAGTGTCGAAAGCCTTTTAGAGGTCCAGCATGACCAATGCCGCAGTATTTGCCCGCGTCCACCTCTTGTTTGATGTGGTCGTTCAAATAGAGAAGGCATGTGTCAGTGGAGTGGGATGTTCTGAAGCCAGATTGGAATTCGTAGATTAGCTTTTTTCCCTGCAAGGTTGATGTGGTCGTTCAAATAGAGAAGGCATGTGTCAGTGGAGTGGGATGTTCTGAAGCCAGATTGGAATTCGTAGATTAGCTTTTTTCCCTGCAAGGTACTTTTCGACCTGTTCGTAGACTATTTTTTTCATGACTTTCGAGATGGAGGTAAGAATAGAAACAGGGCGTTAGTTGCCTGGGTCTAATTTGTTGCCTTTTTTGTGGAGGGGGGTCACTCTCGCAATTTAGAAGTCTTTGGGGACGTATCCCTGTTTTATGGAGAGGTTTATTATGTGGGTGATGACTGGGGTGATGGCGGCTGCTGAGTCTCTGAGGAATTTGGAGGGGATATTGTCATGGCCAGTGGCCTTGTTAGGTTGGAGGGTGCTCAGTTTTTTGAGTACCTCAACTGTTGTTACCATTTCAAGTTTGAAGTCATCTTTGCGGACCCCTAGGTTTTTGTAGAAGGCTAGGATGTGTTCTACCCCAGAAGAAACCATAAACAATCTACCCCCATGTCTAAATGTACAATCATTACAACAAAGTTTGTCACAAAGTTTACGTCACAGCTCTAGAAGATAAATCTATACCAATGTTTTACCTCTGTATATTTCTGAGCCCAAGTTCTCCCTAAACAGCTTGTTTATTATATTATATATTCACTAGTTCCTTCTGGTTTTGTCCAGTGTAACTTTGATGTGGGGGAACTTTTCTCCTACTGTACTTCTACTCTGTTGTACTCTACGTTGTTCTGACTTACCTTCTGATCTTGCTGAGGGTGAGTTTGATGTGAGGGAACTTATCCTTAAATGTCTCATTCATGCCTTTCTTCAGATCAGATGGCTTCACATACTCTATCACTGTAGTCTGGAGAGAGAAAGAGAGAGAGAGGGGGGGATAGAGGATGAAGGGAGGGGGAGAGAGGGAGGGAGAGAGGAGAGGGAGAGAGATAGAGAGAGGGAGGATGAAGGGAGTGGGAGAGAGAATGAAGGGAGAAGAGAGGGAGGGAGAGGGAGGAATGGAAGAATATTGGAAGGAGAATGGGAGGTGGTTGGGAAAAGATAAAGAAAGGGAGAGAGAGAAAGAAGAGGGAGAGAAATGGAAGAGATGAACGGTCCGCAGAGAAGGAAGGGAGAAGATGAGATGAGACAAGAAGAAGAAAGGAAGAATGGAACAGGAAGAAGAGAGGAGAAAGAAGGATTTGTTATTTCATTTGAGATATCAAGCCCTCTTCCGAATGAGCCTGTGTAGAATGTATTGTATACACAGAGTAAACACAAGACACATGGTTTATCCTGTAAACACACCATTCTGATGGATGTTTACATCCATAGCAGGGATTCTCCAAGAAAGGAAGACATGTTTAATCTCACAATAAGCAAGATGAGAGGATGAATAAGAAAGGCTATTTAGATCATAATCAGCACATTCTTACATACCAGGAATTTGTCCTCTGCATTTGACCCATCCTAACTATTTAGGAACAGTGGACAGCAAGTCTAGCGCCTGGGGACAAACTCCAGTTGTAATGTCAGTATCTTGGTCAAGGGCAATGGCCCTTTTTTTAATATATACATCTTTTTAAAGGGTGTGAATCTCTTCCAGTTAGACATTCTGATTAATTCCTAGACTGTATGTTCCTTATAAAACATTGTGATGGCAGAAATATATGTTTCTTATAAAACGTGTTTTGTTTTGCTAATACTGGTCATTGAGTGTCACAGCCTGCCCCACAGCTATACAGTAGTGGCCTGCTTGGGTAAAGACAAACAAAGACAAGGGAGTTTTCCTGTGGGAGTTATCAGAGGCTTGGACCCAAGACATAACCCAACAGAGTGCTAAGTAGACTATTATTTATCCTATTTAGGGCTGTCACTAACGACTATTTTGTTATCGATTAATCAGTTGATTATTTTATCGGCCGGTTAAATCACTACAAACACATGGACATACACATGTAGTCATACACTGACTGATGTAGGGAAGATCCACCACAAGAGGAAGAAGAGGAACTATCCCTCTTTCCCTCTCTCTCTAACCATGCATGAGACAAAGATGAAGACTCTACCCCTCTGTAAGGATGTAACACTCATCTCCTCCCCTACTGTACCTCTCCCTCCCTCTCTATCTATCCCTCTCTTTCTAACCATGTACGAGACGAAGATGAGGACTCTCTACCTCTCCCTCTCTCCTTCCCTCCCTCTCTCCATCCCTCTCTTTCTTACAGTACCATGTATGAGACAGATGAGGAATCTCTACCCTCCCTCTCTCCACTCCTCTCTTTCTTACCATGTATGAGACAAAAATGAGGAATCTCTACCCCTCCCTCCCTCTCTCTCTCTCTCCGTCCCTCTTTCTTACCATGTATGAGGCGAAGATGAGGACTCTCTACCTCTCCCTCCTCCCATCCCTCGCCCCCTCTCTCCATGCCTCTCTTTCTTACCATGTATGAGGCGAAGATGAGGACTCTCTACCTCTCCCTCCTCCCATCCCTCGCCCTCTCTCCATGCCTCTCTTTCTTACCATGTATGAGGCGAAGATGAGGACTCTCTTGTGTTTCCCACAAGGCCACTGAGGATCGCTAAGGAGGTTGGGGTCGTAGTCTGCCATATCATCAAGACCTGGGGAACGAACGAACACACACACACACATGCACACACACACACACACACACACACACACACACACGCACGTCATTGAAACATCCACATTTGTTTTAACATGGGGTCCTTCGGGAGGTTCCAGGGGGTGTTGTTTTTGATTAATTGATTGACTGAAATTTGTATTAACAGATTGCAGAATGGGTACAATACAGTACGGCTCAATACACACAATTGTTAAAGGGATGCAGACCAGAGAAAGACTTTCGTCTTGTTTACATCAGCGTCCGACATTTTCAATTCATCATAACATATATGACATACATGACATACTGGTAGACAGTACTGTTGCATCTAGACATTTATGACATACCAGATCTACAAATATACAGTACTGTTTATGAGTACAAAAAGAGTAAAAAGAGAGTATACATTTGAGGGGGAAGAAACTGTACATTGGAGGAGGTTGGGTAGGTGGGGTGGGGGGGGGGGTGGGTAGGTGGGGGGTAACTGTACATTGGAGGTGGTTGGGGGGGGGGGGTAGGCGGGGTGGGGGGGGGATTGTACATTGGAGGGGGTTGGGTTTGGACATTTACAGGGGCCAGTTTCGAATTGCAGTCTCTCATAGACTAGAAGTTGAAACAAAAGCCTATCTTTCGATCACAAGACCTTCATCAGGGCAAAACCTTCGGTCTTATGACCTTTGATTGATTGAAACTAAAACTAGAACCTTCCCTGCTAATACCACTCTTCAGTCTTCAGGCACCTTAGCATATCATTTGTGGTGAGTGCTGTGATCTTCTCAAATAAGCTAGGTTGTGATTAAATACAGTGCATTTCCTCTCTGTTTTGCGGTGGCTCAATGTGGACGGTCCCCAGTGATCATAATAAAATGTATTCCCACCCATTTTTCCCACCCATCCAGAACACACTGCATGCATTAAAACCCAAATGTACTGGAGCGTGAAAAACAAACACACAGATGGACAGTGATTCATACACAGACTCTGCCATATGATGCACAATGCCACGTGTCTGTGTGTGTATGTGTGTGTGTGTGTGTGTGTGTGTGTGTGTGTGTGTGTGTGTGTGTGTGTGTGTGTGTGTGTGGTTGTAGGGTTTTGCACATGTGTTTGTGATGGCACATGCACACGACTGCATGATTTATCTCTGAGTCTCCTATTGCACCAGCTGGTGTATGTGATTCTGTGTGTTTCTGTGAGCGTGCACGTAAGTGTGAGTGTGCGAGTGAGAGAGAGAACAAGAGACAGTGAGAAAGAGAGAGAGAGAGAGAGAGAGAGAGAGAGAGAGAGAGAGAGAGAGAGAGAGAGAGAGAGAGAGAGAGAGAGAGAGAACATCTGTGTGTGCGTCAGTGTATATGTATTTATGAGGCTGACCCAGTATCTCACAGAAGCCATTTAGATCGCTGGAATGTTTAACCGGAGTACATACAAAAGTGGAGACCACACACCTACGCTAGTGCAGAGCAACATGGTCAAAATGAAATAAAAAGCACAATATCTTTCCTATTTCTTAGGGTATGTGTGACCGTGACCAGCGATTGATGTCTCCATTTTCCCGATTTTTACAGATTGTGAAAGTACAGAATGCAAGCTTTCAAATGATGTGTCATACGTTGAAATTTGAGAATGTTTGAAGAAGATGTCCTAATTTGAATCTTCTAAAACAGCCTTTTTTCTAGATGATTAAAGCTGAGAAAAAGGCTCTCAAAGGCAGGCCAGATTTAAACACTTCTGCCAGTTTGGGCTGGGCGTGAACAATGCCCCCCCTACAACCAGCCCAGCAACTCCCCTCACATTAGCAAATAGCATTAACATAAGTATGTCACTAAGTGCTGTCACAGTAAATGCTGTCATGACTGTGAAAATAGCTGTTATACAAGCTTAAAATTTAATATAATATAAGTATGTGTAGTGCAGGGTCCATGTGACTTGTGTCTGTGTGTGTGTTCAAGACTATGGTCTCAGAGAATGTTAAAAACTGACTTGCAGTTAGTATATCCATAGGATGAATAAGTATAAATATATTGCACTTAGTGGATAGAGGTAGGAGCTGGTAAACATAACGGTTCTATAGCCTGAAGTCTTATGTAGTACAGGTCCAAAGTTTATAACAATCCCAGAGAAAATGTGTGTTTCACAGGTTTTTGTAATGTGTGTATCGGTGTTAATTAGGCATGATTTCGAGGCTCAGTCATTTCGAGGCTCTAGTCAAAACAAAGGAAGGTCAAGAAACAATACATTTCGGGCAACGACGTTGAGGTTTGACAACGTGAGATATAAACAACATGATATGGTTGGTCTTCCGCTGTAGGCAGCCGGTGTAGTGTAATTTAATTAAATCTAGACACCAATCGAAAGCGCGGGGTCTGCTCCTTCTTAAGACTACGATTTCTTCTACGTCGAGTTCTTCCGGTTTCCGGTGCAATGCTTATTTCAGATTTTTTACAATTTCGCTAGTAACATTTACTCTATTTACGCCACGTTAAATGTGGTGACACTGTACCACACACAACCATATCAAACAATATTAAGTCAACAATTTAACCATACTTATTACATGGCGTTTTCACATTCGCCGAAATGCTTGCTTGTGATTGGTCAATAGCGCGCGTCAGAGGTCCGATATTACCCGATAACGGACCTCTGTGGAACAATAATGACCGCTGTGCGCAGCTGTTCGCAATAGGGCTGCAACTAATGACTAATTTGGTAGTCGACTAATCTGCCGATTATTTTTTCGATTAGTCGACTAATCGAAAACCAATGTAAAAAAAAAAAAAAAAAAAAAATATATATATATATATATATATATTTTTTTTTTAATTACCCATCTTTGTGAAAGTGGCTTCTCAGCTCTGGTCCAGCTGAAGACAGAGCAGAGGAACAGATTGGACATTGAGCATGACCTCAGAGTTGCTTGTCTACCATCACCCCAGACTTTGAGACTCTTGTCAGGACCAAACAACAACATCATAACATGATGATCCCATAGCAAATTAAAATAATGACTCATGAAACATTTGAATTTGGATCTTTAAGCCACTTTAAATGAAAATGTATTTGAAGAACAATACAGCAATCACTCATAACAAGATAAATAAATTAAATAATACAAATTAAAGTGGAAGTGTACTTTAAATAACTTTTGTTTGCTGTGTGTGAGAGGAGTCCGTGTGTGTGTGTATGTGTGTGTGTCTTACTCTGATCGCTGTGTGAGTGAGAGGAGTGTGTGTACTGTGTAATTTGTGTGTGTGTCTTACTCTGATCGCTGTGTGAGTGAGAGGAGTGTACCGTGTAATTTGTGTATGTGTGTGTGTCTTACTCTGATCGCTGTGTGTGAGTGAGAGGAGTGTGAATGTGTGTGTGTCTTACTCTGATCGCTGTGTGTGAGAGAGAGGATTGTGAATGTGTGTGTGTCTTACTCTGATCGCTGTGTGTGAGTGAGAGGAGTGTGTATGTGTGTGTGTCTTACTCTGATCGCTGTGTGTGAGTGAGAGGAGTGTGTATGTGTGTGTCTTACTCTGATCGCTGTGTGTGAGTGAGAGGAGTGTGTATGTGTGTGTGTCTTACTCTGATCGCTGTGTGTGAGTGAGAGGAGTGTGTATGTGTGTGTCTTACTCTGATCGCTGTGTGTGAGTGAGAGGAGTGCGTGTGTAATGTATTGTGTGTCTAGTCTGATCATCATCTCCTGCAGGGGAACAATGTTTTCAATGTCCAAAATTTGTTATGATGTTGTCTGGAACCCTGAGAAGCCACTCTCACAAAGATAGGTAGTGCAAAAAAAAAAAAAAAAAAAAAAAAATTAAATAAAGTTTTTTTTTTTTTTTTTTTTTTTATTACTAATCGACGCAACAATTTCTCGTCAACGATTTTTTATAATCGACGTCGTCGATTATGTCGACTAATCGTTGCAGCCCTAGTTCGCAATCAAGCCCACTGACAGCAGTGCAATCAGACACTGCCGGCTGCTGGGGAAGCTGCCAGCGATGACAGGGCGGAGCAACGAGCGGAGCCAGAACCAGTGTTGCGAGTCGATGTAAAATGAATTAGGTATATTGTTAGTAAGTTAGCCATGTAATAAGCGGGATAATGTATAGCTATACTCGATCATTGTCGCAAAATAATTGACCTTCACTGACGTTTAAAACACCTCGCCGAGGCGGCTCGGTATTTTAAACTCCGTGTCGGTCAATTATTTTGCGACAATGACCTCGTAGCTATACATTATCCCTTACATATTAGATTAGATTTAGACTATTGGATTATTAGATTATATATTGCATATATTTAGTATTGTTTTTTTAGATTATATATTAGATTAGATTTAGATTATATATTGTAACTATAGTTATTGTAGGGCAAATATAACTGAGAGGGCATACATACCCTCATTTCGCACCTTGTTGCCCATATGCGCATGTCCAGTTAATTATATTTTACCTTTTATTCTATTTTTACTTCTCCACTGAACTATAATTCTGTGGCCTGTACCTGTATGTCTTCTACTACCTGTACCTCCCCTCCCCCATGCTGCTATGATGCCTGAATTTCCCCAAGGGGATCAATAAAGGAATATCTTATTTTAAATCTGTATGTTGTTCGTGATGCCTTGCAACGAAGAACTCTCTGATGCAGAGTCAGACACAATTAACAAAGTCCAATATGTACTCGTTCATTAGATCCGATGCATCAATTGCTGTTCCTGATGTCGAACATTTGTTGAGTGCAGCTGCCAACGTTTGCGCATCCATCGTGACGAGAATAAAAAATTGTAAACACAAGCCCATGTGCTCATTGTATTTATGGGTGTCACTCGAAACTCCATTCAAATGTAAATTGATCTCTGCCCCACACAAGTAGGAAAAAGCGTCTCAGAACAGCATGACTTTAAACAAAGAAATGCTACTTTTATAGATACTATAACTGTTAGCTTTTATATAAAACATGTTCTTAAACATTAAAACTTTGATAATAATTTTTTGTATTATATATATATATATATACAATACACAGGTCACAACATGTTTACAGGAACATTTTGGAGTGCATGTGACGTCATTATAAACAGAGTACAGGCACTTCTGAAATTACCACTGCACCCCTGGCTAGGCTAACGGTGTGGGGGTTCCCTACTCTGATGGATGCACAGAGAAGAAAATGCTATGTGATAATCTGCTTGTCTAACTCCGGGGGAGATGGCAAATAAGCTAATTTCCCCCAAAGTTGGCGTGTTCCTTTAAATAAAAGTGTGGCCCCACCATTGAAAAACTAAAGTAGCGGTTATAGTTAGTTATAGGCTACTAATATTAATAATATCTAGAAGGGCATTCAGAGAGATGCCTACACCTGTGTGTGTGAGCAAAGCCCTGCCCATCTGGTTAACATCAGCTATGTACAATTACTATAGCCATGAAGCAAGGAGCAAGACAACTCACTGGAATTTCAGTGAATTCCAGACCTCCATTGTCTTCCTGTCTCCCACCGTATAAACTATAATCCTGTCTTCAACAACAAAGCCCTTCACCAACTTTCCCCCCCAATGTCTCACTGACTTCGTCACCCCTTACCAACCGTCTCGGTCCCTCAGATCCCCAAGTCCAACCTGTACAGCTTTGGGGACAAATATCTTCTCCAGGGCAGCTTCCAGGCTCTGGAACTCTCTCCCCCAAGACATCCGAGACTCAAAATCTCTCTCAATGTTCCACTGCCGCTTCTTCGTACTGTTTTGTCCCCACAGGGACATGTGACCCATCCTAAGCACCAAGGAGCAGTGGGCTGCCACAAGCACCCAGGGAGCTGTTAGGGGTTCAGTGTCTTGGTGGGAGGAGCCGGGTTCAAACCAGGAACCTTCAGATTACCAGATGACAACTCTACCACCTGAGACACTTCGCCCCATTGCAGTAGCAGTCCCTCCCTCTTAGGTCTATCTTACCTAAATCTAGTCCCACAGTGCTGTTTAGCCTGGTAGGAGTGTAGGTTCTGTCTTACCTAGATCTAGACCTGTAGTGCTGTTTAGCCTGGTAGGCGTGTAGGTTCTGTTTTACCTAGATCTAGTCCCGCAGTGCTGTTTAGCCTGGTAGGAGTGTAGGTTCTGTCTTACCTAGATCTAGTCCCACAGTGCTGTTTAGCCTGGTAGGAGTGTAGGTTCTGTTTTACCTAGATCTAGTCCCGCAGTGCTGTTTAGCCTGGTAGGAGTGTAGGTTCTGTCTTACCTAGATCTAGTCCCGCAGTGCTGTTTAGCCTGGTAGGAGTATAGGTTCTGTCTTACCTAGATCTAGTCCCACAGTGCTGTTTAGCCTGGTAGGCGTGTGGGTCCTAGTGGGGGCAGGCATGCTGTGAGTGCTCCTGGAAACGGGGATCTGCAGAGTCAGGTCTCCTGCTGAGGAAGGCTTCTGTCTCACCAGGGCGTTGGTAGGGTACAGGAACTGGGCGTATGACACAGTCTGAGCGAGAGCGAGAGAGAAAGTTGGTAGGTTTAATTACACTAATATTTTATTCACTAGCAGTTATCCCAATGAGGTAATGTATAAGAATGACTATTCTGATAATAGGTTTCACTCTCTCCCTCACCAGGCAGGCTATGGGTCTCTAGACTGAATCACATTTAAGAACAGATATTATGGTCTCAGTTGGGGGTCCATGGCCCATTATGTTATCAGTATGGGGGTCCCTGACCCACTGGTCTACTAGTAGAAGATACATCCATGCTCCAGCAACAACAGTGAAGCGTTAGTCCACCAGGGAGCGGGGAGGAGCCACACAGTCATAGATGCCAGGGGCAGTGCGACTAGCCACGAGTGAGTGAGTTCATGAATGTTCCGTTAGTGACATCATAGATATGCTGCTTCACATCTAGAAGTAAACAATTTATTATAGTGTGTGTGTTATTACTCACCCTCCCATAGGCCTCCATCTGAAAGCCCTCCAGACCAGGCAGCATCTCCAGAGTGGTAGAGATGTTACCAGAGGAATGTCTTCTCCTGTTTAATGCTGGATCACTGAGAGAGAGAGGGAGAGAGAGAAGAGAGAGAGAGAGAGAGAGAGAGAGAGAGAGAGAGAGAGAGAGAGAGAGAGAGAGCGAGAGAGAGAGAGAGAGCGAGAGCGAGACAGAGAGAGAGACAGACAAAAAAAGGGAGAGGGAGATGGAGGGAAAGAGAGAGAGAGATGGAGTACATCATTATAAAAGGAAGTCATCTTAAGGCATTTTGATGATTTCTAACCTGAGTCCTATTGTCCTGCTGAGAGGAGGACATGTGATAATGAGAGATGAAATGTACCAACATGTTCCGTGTCCCCAGAGCTCAGCCACATGGCCCCCCCCTGAGAAACTCCACCAGATGACGACACCAGACCTCCAGCACCAGACCTAGGCTCAACTTACTAGAAATAGCATCTGCAGATGACTAGAGGTCTGCTCTCCTCCAGGTGTGGGGGGGGGGGGGGGGGGGGGGGGGGGGGGGTACGTTTTACGTCTGAGCATCACATGTCCTCCTCACAACAGAACGATAGGATTAAGGTCAAAATCGGCCATGTGGCCCTTTAATTTATACATCACCTTCCAACCAATACAGTTGAGTAACAAAGTGCTTCACACACACTGACATGAAAATAAAATCTTTCTAAAATACATACTTTCTAAAATAAACATGCCTAACACTAACACTTGTGGATGAAAAGTGTCAATGGTTTTTTGTGCCCAGATTGTGACGGATCTCATACTGTAAGGCCCGTCCAGTCCTACCAGGAAGGCTCCTCTAAGACTAACACTCCATTTATTTTTTAATGGAGCTATATGAAGTCCTATAGTACATTATAAAAGACCCCTACGAGCCCAACCACGGACCGTTTCAGCCCATGCAGTCTGCTAAACGGTACCGGAGTCTCCAGGCCCGGACAGTGTTTTCCCCCCAGGCAGTGAGGCTCATGAACAATAACCTAACGTCCCACTACTCACACACACACAAACAGAACTATGTACACACTTATCACACGCAAACATGGAAACTATCAAACATAAGCACATCTACTCCACACACACTGCACTGTACACACACTAGGTTATATCCACAATGTCGTCACTGTAATATACGTTTTTGAATATTTTATACAGTATTATATACTGCATTACATTTCAGTGGCTGCTCGAACGTTATTTTTGTGCTGCCATTTTATTCTACCTCTATTGCCTTACGTTATGATGTGTAGGCCTATGTAATGTTAATGGCTATGTTTTTAAAGTTGTAATGAAGATTGATTTATAATATATTGCACTTGCCATTTCCACAAACTGACTAGCACCTGCTGCCAGCTAAGCAGCCAGCGCTCCACCTCTCCCGGCTCCCTGCCAAATGAAGATTGTTTTTGCTCATCCCGTGAACCGTACAATACACACACGCCCCGAACCGGGGAGGTCGTGCCGAACGGTGTACGGTTCGAATGCATACCGTTCCACCCCTAATAATGAGACATTCATTGAAAGCTATAATGTGTGCCCCTTCACCTGTTGGCAATGGGTGGCACGTCGAGGATGGGGAGTTAACAGTGACCTGGATGACTACAAATCCGGCCCCTGATAGTGTGTTGCAGGTAGTCCACTGCGGTTGCAAACAAGGACAATTTGAGACAGGAAGATGTTCATGTGTGTCTGCAAAACTGCCATGTACAGATCTTTGTCAATGCCAAAATTGTGCAAATGTTTTTAAAGAAACCGAAGATAGGGCTACATGGGATGATGACTCAGATGATGGTGGTGAGGATGATTAACATCAGTGTTGCCTGGGAAGTGTGGTGGTGGGTGAGGGTGTGGACTGGGGTGGGGATGTATATGGCGAGGGGATTAGGATTATACAGTAGTAGTGTGATTTGTTTGTATTTGTTGAGATCAGTTTGACACTGATCTTTCCACACACCTCACTAACTAATTTTACTCTGTATTGTATATATATGTATATTGAATATTCCTCTGATGGCGCAGAATGAGTTAATGTTTCTGTATAGGATTTTATGTTTCTCTTTTATTACTTGTGATTTTATTACTGCACCTTAGGTTCGAGTCCCAAATCTCGTTGTATGCAAATATAATGACAATAAAGTACAATCTAATCCAGTGGTTCTCAAACTGTGGTACGCGTACCACTAGTGGTACTTGGTGGTACTGCTGGTAATACATTAAAAAAATAAAAATAAAAAATTGCAGCCAGGCCACTGAACTTAGAAGCAGGCCAGGCCAGTGTTTCTAGTTGCGGCGGCGTGATAGTTAGATAACCTAAGTGGGGAACAACCAGGAGATCACTGTGACAGAGAGTAATGCAGTCTAAACAGTCATACATCTTTTATTCAACTTCAGCCCTGATCATAACCATTTTTATTTTTAGATTTTTTGTAATGTCAGATAAAAAATGAAATACTCCCACTTTTCTGAAAAGAGTTGTTGTTAAATCTGACATTACACAAAAATCCATCAAAATCTGTGTTGTTGCTAATCATTGACACATGCCTAGCCTGTAATAATCCCCCCCAGAAAAATGTACTTTGCATTTGATATATTGAAAATATTTTACTTTTTGTGTGTTTTTTTAACAATAATTTGTGATGCCATCACACAAACTGGCATTTAAAGGGTTACAATTCGAAAATGTATTGAATATGTGTTTTTATTTATTTATTTATTTATTTTATAATTTGTGATGCCCATCACAAACACTGGAATTTAAAGGGTACACTTTCTAAAATTCCTGCACCAGAATGCAGGAAATTAAGTCTTTGTAACAAAATAATTCCTGGTGGGGGACCCCCACTTAGAAAGTGGCCTGACTGGGGCTATATTTCACACTATATTTCCCAGCCTGAATTATTTCCCCAGTCCGGCCCTGCTTATGCGAGTTGTCAATGGACAACATCAAAAACAGAGAGAGAGAGAGAGAGAGAGAGAGAGAGAGAGAGAGAGAGAGAGAGAGAGATAGAGAGAATGAAGGACAATTGCTTGCTGTGTAAGAGAGAGAGAGAATTAAGTACATTTGCTGAAATACAGTTGTTCTTAATTTTCTCACTTGCTATGTGAGAATGTTAGTTATTATGTTCTCAATGCCCCTTGCATTGTATGAGTTGTGTGGAAGAGTTTGCTACTGTAGTTCTAGTGCTACCCCTTTGTACATTGTGGCTGTGTCTGACAAAAGTTAACAATAAATAATGGTATTAGGAATACATTTGCCTCCTGCGTGAACTGTGCATAGCAGAATAGACTGTATTTTAACGTCGGTCATATGGTGGTACTTGGAGAGCCAGCTACGTTCTCAGGTGGTACTTGGTGTAAAAAGGTTGAGAACCACTGATCTAATCTAATCAGGGTCGCCCATTTTCAATTCATCATGGCATTTATGACATACACAACATACAGATATACAGATATATCATGACATGTATTACACAAATCGATCTCTAAACAACGTTTGTATGTCTCCACAATGGTATGATTCTGGCCTGGTAAGTTAAGCCACCGTTCAACCCAGTTTCTATATCTATCCCACCGTGTCCGTGTAAAATCTTGTACACGTTCTTTCTGAACGGACGTGAGATGCATATAACATTGTTTAGAAACCTTTTTGCGAACTTTAGAAGGTGTTTTTGTCCATTTTCGTCCTGTTCTGATGTAACGTTAATCTGTGGATGTCATTTGTTGTCACCCGACGGCCGTATCCTCGCAACAAAGAGAGCTGCTATTGGTCGAGCGCAATATACGCAACCAAACTCGCACCAATTACGTCAAATAAAACTCCATGGTGACCAAGTATCCGTTTGCGAGGAAAGATCTAGTCCCGACTTGAAAATTCTGATTGCAAAAAAAGTTTTGCGCAATCAGAATTTTAAAGTCAGGACTAGATCTTTTCTCACGAACGGAAAAGTTCGTGAAAAAGTCGCTTTGCGGCAAAACGGGCAGGATTGTAAATGGGGAACTTTTTATTCCTAAATCTACACCAATATATCTTTCACCCAGAGTGAAAAGTGAGTAGTCCACCGAGGTCGGAACGGGATGAAACGATACAGCCTTCACCTTACGGCCTATAACATCCATTTATTGGCTTGCATTGCAGACAAGAATCAGTGATGAGTTTTCAGTTCACTTCATAGCAATAGTTTTTATTAACATCAAATAATAATTTCCATTCGACTGGCAGTTTGGCAGTCAAATTCATACAGTATATATTTTTTCAAATTGAAATGAAATCTATCAGCACTAGTTATAACCAGGAACACCATATTGACGAGAATATAATATGACAACCCTGATTATAAGACGACCCCACATTTTCAGGTGTAATTACTACATATATATATATATATTTTTTTTAAACACTTATCCCAAATCTTATATTTGGGACAATAATGGTAAAATAACAGAATAATCCTACAAAGATACAGCCCCATACTTCAGCAAAAAGACATCAATGATTCATGGAGCTGTTTGTATCTGAGGCCTATAGTACATTAGTACTGTGTGTAGACAAACATCTGGCTATGGATGGAAACATGAAATACAGACAGACAGAAATAGTACAGTACAATGCACACACACACACATAATGAAAATGTACACACAAATGTCACCATGCACATACAAACACGTATCCAAGCAAGCATGTATACACACACACATACAGTATGTGCACGTACATCTCTCTCTTAGTTTTTCCGTTATCTGTGTGTGTGTGTGTGTGTGTGTGTGTGTGTGTGTGTGTGTGTGTGTGTGTGTGTGTGTGTGTGTGTGTGTTGCCAGGCATCAGGAAGGTCTCAGGGTCGAGGTCTCTCCCCACTGCTCCAGGGCTCAGAGGCACGTGGGAAACTTCCAAGTCAACAGACCCACCCCCTCCACTATACCACTTCCTCTCCTCCTCTGAGAAACAGCTCATCCCCCTCTACTCTCCTCACTTCTCTCTTCCTGAGAAACAGCTCATCCCCCTCTACTCTCAGGGCTCGAAATTTACATTTTTACTTGGTAGCACTGGTGTAATGTAATATATATATATTTTTTATTGATAAAAAATACATTATATTGACAATATAACAGTACTGCAGTAAAACAGTGAAAGTAGCCTTTAACTATAGTATAGTGTAGACCTAGTTAGGGGTGGGAATAACCAGTTTCATCACGATACGATACAATATCGATTCTTTGGGCAACGGAAATACCATTACTGACAGAGACACAGAGACAGAGACAGAGACAGAGACAGAGACAGAGACACACACACACACACACACACACACACACACACACACACACACACACACACACACACACACACACACACACACACACACACACACACACACACACACACACACTATGGCTCTGATCAGAGTTAGCTTGTTGTTAGCTTACGCTAACGTAACGTTAATTTCGGTCTTTAACGCGACGTGGGCATAAAGGAATGGCGAGGATTGCAAAGCATGTTAGATGCATTTGACCCGTTGTGGAATAAAACAGCAGGGACTTGTTTTGGGTAGCAAAATAGGCACACTAGCCTTGCTCTGTTGCAATGTCCGCGTTCCAGACGCTACTGCTGTGCTGTGAGCCGAGCAGATACGACTCTCCAAGGGATTTTCTAAATAAGAGTATCGCAATATGGTTGCACCAGAACAATTATTTGCACTCGCACGAATGCTCCCAATTATATTTTGAGGTCGCACAGATAGAATTTCGGTCGCATATGCTCGTGAGAAAACAGCTCATCTCTTCATATAGTGTATTAACCTCTTAACAGGCACCCCCAAAAGTAGCAATTTTTTTTACTTGAACTTGAGGACTGCATATTTTTTTTGCAAACCAAAATACTATACATATAGCACATGCATGGGCCTGGTCTCTTTTTAAAGATGACATTCTGAAGTTTCTGATACAATAAAGATAATTCCCTTTTAGTAATAATGAAATAGAGTAACATAGGTCTGAATGTTTTTCTGTAGTAGTTAGTAGTCCAGAAGTAGTATTTCCAAAAAATATTGTATGGCTGAAGAAACACACTGGGTCCATAGCCAGAAGTCTTGTGTAGGACATGTCCAAATTTCATAGAAATCTGTTCAGAAATTAGTGATTAGGAGCAATTTTGGTAAAAAGTGAGGGGGGGAAAAGGCTGCAGAAAACCATTTCCTCTAATGCATTCTGCGGAAATGTCTCTTCCTGTTTGCGCTGTGGACTTTTCATCTAGATCCCTGATTCGCTCATTCCCACGTGGGGTATCATTGGAAAGCCAGACTTATTGGTTACAACCCTGTCCAATAATTTCCAAGATCACCAAATGATTGACGGAGGTAGAGGCTCGGGAGTTGGGAGTGGTATTTGAAAAAATAAAAGGTCTGCCGTGTACTTCGGCGCATGCCTCACATATCGGCATGTAACTCGAGAACCGCTGAATGGATTTTGTCGCCTGAAACGGAAATCGACAGGCAACAGATATGGCTTTAATGAGATATATATATTGTCTATCGCTCTTTCTGTATGTGTGCCTCCCCTCTCTATTTCTCTGTGTGTGTGCCTCCCCTCTCTATTTCTCTGTGTGTGCTCTCTCTCTCTATTTCTGTGTGTGTGTGTGTGTGTGTGCTCTCTCTCTCTCTCTTTCTCTGTGTGTGCTCTCTCTCTCTCTTTCTCTGTGTGTGTTCTCTCTCTCTATTTCTCTGTGTGTGTGTGTGTGTGCTCTCTCTCTCTCTTTCTCTGTGCGTGCTCTCTCTCTCTTTCTCTGTGTGTGTGTGTGCTCTCTCTCTATTTCTCTGTGTGTTCTCTCTCTCTCTCTCTCTGTGTGTGTGTACCTCCCATCTCTCTGTCTTTCCTCCTCATATACTTCTATTTATTTGCCGTGAACCAGTTGTTTACACAGATAAGCTCATTTACATTGTCAAGCGACAGGGCAGCTTGCTTATTCTGAACAATATGCCCAGACAATGAAAATAACCTCTCACATGGTAAAGTGACAATATCTGCCATTTTGGTTATTTATTTAATTTAATAAACTACATTTACATAAAGCAAGCATATCTGTCCACTCCCATGTTGATAAGAGTATTTACCTAAATATCCCTTTAACTCTTTCATTCTGACCATGCATTTTGAAAATTGCCCTAACTCTTGAACCAAATGTGCGATATCTTGCAAAGATTCCAACCAAGTGTTCCTGAAAGCAGAGAAGCTGTGCTTTCTTTTTAGTCATTACGGTAGAGTTCTCAAACGTACGTATCATGACGTAGTGACGTTGGTAGCTCTGGAATATTCTGAGGAAGTTGTTTTTTGGTGAGTGGATGTAAGTTTGTTTGAGAAATGTTTTAGTAGTTTCGTACTGGGTTTTTTCAGCTGATTATTGGTAAGATGTCAAGACGGTCAAGTAGGGAAATAGTATGAAAATACCCAAAAGGTTTTCATGACGACGACCATGACGGCGCAATAACTAGAGACAACATAGCCAGAGACAACAGCGACGGATGGACCAGGGTATGTAACGTTAATAAAATTGCAGTTTGTAGTAGTACAGCTACTGTATGTATGTGTGTGGCCCTCGGTTGCTAAATTACAACATCACTTTTAACCTATATTGTGAAATATGTATACCTACCATACCTACCATAGCCTACCTGTGAAGAAGAAAGCACATACCTATATACTCACCTGAATGTGTGTTTTAGTAAATATAGCCTACAACAGATATTAATTAAACTTTCTTAAAGTTTCTTTTTAGGATGTCTAATGTCTACAATGTGGGCTGTGCTTGCAGCTGGAGAGGAACTGTTTTCTGCAGTACCACACAGCCTGAAAAAACATAAAATGCCTGAAAATACATGGTCTAAACAGTCAATAACCTGGATAATAAAAGGCCTAGACTCACTATGATTTTTTGTACATTTGTAAAACATTTTTATTTTCTGATTGTATGTGCCAAATTGTTTATTATGTGCATATCATAGTTCATGTTTCACAAAAAAAAATTGGCTAACTAACGTGGCTATCGTTCTGTGAGCTAGCGTTAGTACCTAGCAGGCGCTGGCTAACTAACGTGGCTATTGTTCTGTGAGCTAGCGTTGGTACCTGGCTGGTGCTGGCTAACTGGCTATCATTCTGTGAGCTAGCGTTAGTAGGCGCTGGCTAACTAACGTGGCTATCGTTCTGTGAGCTAGCGTTAGTACCTGGCTGGCGCTGGCTAACTAACGTGGCTATCGTTCTGTGAGCTAGCGTTGGTACCTGGCTGGTGCTGGCTAACTGGCTATCGTTCTGTGAGCTAACGTTAGTAGCTAGCAGGTGCTGGCTAACTAACGTGGCTATCGTTCTGTGAGCTAGCGTTGGTACCTGGCTGGTGCTGGCTAACTGGCTATCGTTCTGTGAGCTAGCGTTGGTACCTAGCTGGCGCTGGCTAATGTGGCTATCGTTCTGTGAGCTAACGTTAGTCCCTAGCTACCGTTACTGTTTAAACAAAAATGTTAATAAATGGGAGCTTCCTCAAACAGCCATCTCTTTCCCGACAATCCCCTCTGTGCACGAACCCTTACATATGGTAATTAAACATTAAAACACCTGCGGCTTATAGTCTAGTGCGGCTTATATATGTACACATCATTCAATTTAGCTGCTGCGGCTTATATTCAGGTGCGCCTTATAGTCAGAAAATTACGGTAATCGCAATTTCTGAAATAGGTTTTATTGAGTACTGTGCAAAGTTGCTTCCAAGTCTAATATGTCCCCTCTGTCCCCTCTTAGGCGATAAAACAGGAAATTTCTTAGGCCTGTCACCATGATTGTGTAATTTCTTTCGATTAATTTGAAAACCATAACGCAATTAATCACATTACCATTTTTTTACAAAAAATCGCTTTATTATGCTTTTTGACATGGTGAATGAGTTACATCCTGACACATTATGAGCACAACTCGGGTAAGATCTAAATTTGAAAGATGTCTCTCTACCTCTTGCATGCGGGAAACACAATTTTGCCGATTTATTATTAAATCAACTTTTTTATTTCAACAGCTGACCAAGAATTTTACCAAGAATTGCTTTAGTTGAGGTCATCCCTAAATATTGGTTTATAATATATGATATAATGTGTTTAGATATGCAACAGCCAGGTGAAATAGTGTGTGTGTGTGTACCTGATGTGGAAGCTCTCTCCATATGGTAGAACAGAGAAGGCAGCACACAGAGACCTCTTGGCACAGATCAGCACGATCCTGAAACAAAAACACCACCACCATCATCATCATCATCACTGTTAATGCCACCAACAACAGAGACAAACAGATTAATAATAATAATAATAATAATAATACATTTTATTTATATAGCGCTTCTCAAGAACCCAAAGTCGCTGAATGTCTTCAAGGTGTCATATTCTGCCTCGTCTGTGCCTGTGTTCAGTCTGAAGTGTTATCTTATACTGGTTACTAATGCCCACCTCACAATCACAACCCACTATTCACATAAGCCGTTGTGTAAGGTTTTATATTCTTCAATCTTCATATTGCCCATTTCATATTCATAGGATCTCCTGGCATGTTTTGTCGTACAATATGGCGTAACACCACAGCTTATTGGTCACGGTTGTGATTTACTGATCATCACCTGCTGTTAGATTACAATCACCTGTTGTTAGATTACAACGATTTTGTGTTTCTATAATAACAAAATAATCGTTATTTGCAGCCGCAATTTAAATAGTTGTATTTTTATGTATTTTCTACGGGCAGTGCAGGTTTTGGAATGGATTGCTCCCTAGAGATAAAAACAGCCCCTACAGGCTTTTGGAATGGAAAATGTCCCATAGAAGGAAATAGCCCACACAGCAGAGACTGCACTGTATGGAAACACAGCACATCATTAGTCTCAAAACACACGCACATACACACACACAATTTCCCTAACTGATGCAAGTGTTCCAACTATATCTCTTACAATCTTAAGGGGAGACTGGTTTGCTGAGGACCGTGTGAATGTGACTTTGTCGAAGGAAATCTTTGTGTGTGTGTGTGTGTGTGTGTGGTTTTACTAATGGGACATGTTGACTGCAGATCTCAATGATTTTTCCCTAGTGGCCTAGTGTGTTTTCAACTTCAGTTTGTGTCTGTCCAAAGGACAACTACTCCCTAAAGTCTCCCAGTCGGCCTCCAGACTGGTTTTGTCTTCACTTCACTCAAGCGTACAGACAGAATGCATTATTCTTGTTATTGCAATTTGCCACCAGATTAATAATTAATAACTATTATATGTCATTATGTTATTTTCAGAAATGACTGATATTTTTAAACAATTTAAGACCAAAACATGTTAGATACAAAAAGAATTATACAAAAAAAATCTATATATATTATATATAAACATATATATATATATTTTTAGATTAAAATCTGCCCTATTTTGACATCGGAACGATATCGATGTGTAAAAAAATTACCATCGTTACCATTATATCGGCCGATATATCGTGCACCACTAATTACTTTAATAGTTGAAGCTCTGGCATGCAGGCTTCTTTCTTATAGTTGTGGCCCCCGCTAGGTGATCACAAAATTAAAATAAAGAGCCATGTAAACATTCAGAAGTATCGGAGGGGCTTTGTAAGAGCGGTATCATTGAGCAGGAATGTTTATAGTCATTAGCTAAGAGGACTTCACTTGCAGACAGAACAGCACTTTCAATAAGTGTTACAAGTGGACCTGGTTATTTGAGACAGAAGCACCGGTCAGTCAGGCTTAGATAGTCAAGGAGGTATCTTGGAGCCTGAAGACAGACCCTTGAATGTGCTTCCATGAGACAGAAAAATACTGACTAGGTCCAGACCAGTACAGGATTTGTGGATTCTGATATTAGATTAGATCAAATGTATTGTCATGACGAAAATAAGTTGGCATCTAACCAGAGTGCAAATGTAACAATAAAGTGCATACAAAATATACAAGTGATTAAATGTGAGAGATATAACAAGCTATAAATGCTAAATTGATAATGTATGTACAGTGACGTGATTGGATGGATATTTTTTATTTTTATTTTTATATTTTTTTTATTATTGCAAAACAAAAATTATTAAAAGTCAGTACTCAACACACAATGCATAATGAAACTTTCAGTAAAGGTGGTTAAAATACATGCAAGTACAGAAACAAGATAAAACAAAAATAGTCTATAATAACATTTTAACCGTATACAGTGTATATCCAGCGAAATTACAATTATATAAATGTTAGTATAGAATATACCCCTAATACCTATTTTCTAAAACCCTACACCATAGGTGTCAAACTCACGGCCCGCGGGCCAAATCCGGCCCGCCACGTCATTTGATGTGGCCCCCCCAAGAGCTCAGATAAAAAAAAAAAAAAAAAAAACGTTTTTTTTTTTTTTTTTTTTACATTAATATTGGGTTAAAAAATACCAGTGTTAAAATAATTGTGGGTTAATGCGTTAATAAAGCTTTAACTTTGACAGCCTTAGTTATTACACATTCTTACACATACATGTATGTTGAACATCTGAGGTAACAAAGGAAAAAAGCCAAAAGCACTTACTCCTCAGACATTCTTTGACAATTTTACAGCCCAAAATACAAAAACGATCCAGGCGGAATAGGTAACAAAGGGTTGAAGAAATATTGTCTGAACTGTCAGATGCAAACTGGCTGTGTGACATAACCGAGCATCTCGCTCAATTGAATAAGAAGCTGTAGGGACGCAAACAAGTCCCACCCAAAACTTGACCAATATAGTTGTGAACTGAGACAACCCTTATTTTGTTATTTTTGAGTACAGTTACAGTTGTGTGTTCATGCAGACACATAATAGCAATTTCATTACGAATTGAAAATGGGGGACCCTGATGTAAACAAGTCGAAAGTCTTTCTCTGGTCTGCATCCCCTTAACAATTGTGTGTATTGAGCTGTACTGTACTGTACCCATTCTGCAATCTGTTAATTAAAGTTAATTAAACTATCTTCCATTAGTTGGATGTATGGCCTCTGCAAGGTTGTGTGCAGCCATTTGTTTTTGTAACATCTGCTACATCTGTCCCACGTGTTCTTTGCAGCTCACAGTTGTTAGTTCTGCCCCTCTTGACTGTGACAAAAAGGTTTTGAACAAACTTAATGTCATAGCTTGTATTTGATGATATTCTTCTTTGTTATTTACTTGAATGGTTTGATCATTGATTGGTGGAGTAATATGGGGTTCTGATAAACTAAAATTATTTGTTAAAATAACATAAGCTAACATATATTTTTACATTTATGCAAATGAATATGCAATATGTATAACTTGAATAAGTAATAAATACAGAAACACCATGTTTAACAATATGTAAATGTGTAGCTACATTTATTTTACATTACATTAACATTTATACGGTCTTTGGCCCTTTGAGGGCAACCATAATGCTGATGTGGCCCTCTGTGAAAATGAGTTTGACACCCCTGCCCTACACACATATGCTCCAGCTCGAACCCCCCCCCTCCCGGACCCCCTCTTGGATAGTACCTCCATTATCCCTCACTCCTAACCAGACACTACCATTATAAGCTAGCTTTTATTCTCTCCACCACTTCTAACCACATTGACATTTTGGATTCATTGAGACCCAGAATTCTTGCTGTAGATATTTCTTGATATATCACATCGAGATATGTAAGAAACCACACTTTTCGGCAAATTTTTTCCGGTTGAAACCAACGTGATGCGACCAGTTTTTTAGCTACTGTGATACCCGATAAAACCAATCTCTTTAGTTGTGGATTCACTGCAAACTCAAAAACATCATTCAATAGTAATACCGAGGGGTGTACAGGTATATTCCAAGATACGAGTATTGATAATTGTTGGGACACATCTTTCCAGAATGCCTTAACTGGTGGGCAGTCCCAATACATGTGCATAAATGTTAAATTGATAATGTATGTACAGTGACGTGATTGGATGGATATTTTCAGTGTTTCTATGATGAGAATCTCTCTCTCTCTCCCTCTCCCTCTAATAGAATATGATCACACCAACAATAGGTATCTGTATGAGCAGTGGTCCTGTGTCTATTATCACCAGATGATAACACATAGTGCTCTGTGTCACTCACTAGCCTGGTGGGTTGGTAGAACAACTAGAGGGCAAATCAGGACAGGAAGGAGCTGGAAAATCAGCCTGGTCCAGACTATAACCCTACATATAGAACAAGCTTTTCTCTAGGGGTAGGAATCACCAGAGGCCCCACGATACTAGATACTGTAATATCACAATATTGCGATTTATTACCGCTGTTCAACTGCAAATGATGTCCCCAATGGAAAACTGTCAACATCCGCAATAAAAATATATATACATCATCCGTTTTATCCAATACGATAATGTTTTCAGTCTGTTTTTATATACAGTACATCATCCATTTTATACAATAAGATAATGTTTTCAGTCTGTTTTTATATATACATCATCCGTTTTATCCAATAAGATAACGTTTTCAGTCTGTTTTTATATACATACATCATGCATTTTATCCAATAAGATAACGTTTCAGTCTGTTTTACATCATCCGTTTTATCCAATAAGATAACATTTTCATTCTGTTTTTATATATACATCATCCGTTTGATCCAATAAGATAACGTTTTCAGTCTTTATTTTAATTTAAAATGGGATTGCTTTTTGTTATGTCGATACTTGGCGCCACGGTATCAATATAATATCGGCACATAAAATATCATGATATATCGTATGGATTTTTCTCCCACCCCTACTTTTCATATCTTTCCCCCGTTCCTTTCTCATAGATGTGAGGTGTTGGGGAGGGGTGGCACTGTGGTTAGCACTGTTGCCTCACAGCAACAAGAAGGTCCTGTGTCCAAACCCAGGTGAGAGGTCTTGTCTCCAAACCCAGGTGAGAGGTCCTGTGTCCAAACCCAGGTGAGAGATCTTGTGTCCAAACCCAGGTGAGAGGTCTTGTGTCCAAACCCAGGTGAGAGATCTTGTGTCCAAACCCAGGTGAGAGGTCCTGTGTCCAAACCCAGGTGAGAGGCCCTGTGTCCAAACCCAGGTGAGAGATCTTGTGTCCAAACCCAGGTGAGAGGTCTTGTGTCCAAACCCAGGCGATAGGTCTTGTGTCCAAACCCAGGTGAGAGGTCCTGTGTCCAAACCCATTTTCTTCCACAGCAAAAAATACATGCATGTTTTTTTTAATCCACTTTTTCTCCCCATTTTCTATTTTTTCTCCCATCCCAATTTCGTATTTTCAATTCTTCCCTCCCCCGTCTTGAACGTTGCTAGACTATGCCTCCCACTGGTCGGCTGTAGTGAGGATAGAAGCCTTGCATCACGTGTCCCCTCCGGTACACGAGGAGGCAGCCTGTCGCATCTTTTCACCGCAGCAGCTCGAACTCTCAGTGGCGAGGAGTAACGCGCGGGAGGCTCACGCTGCCCCCGATACTTCCTGTTTCCGCCGCACCGGCGTCACCCAACCGACCTGTAGGAGTCGCTGTCCACAACGTCCAATCCCCACCCACCGGCTTTCCCACCCTCTAACACTGCCAATTGTGTTAGTATGACGGCCGGCCAAGCCGGTAGCAACGCCGAGAGCTGGGCTCGATACCAGCATCTCCTGCGTTAGTGGCGAGCGCCTTGCCCACTGCGCCACTCAGCCGCCACAAAGACATGCATGTTATAGGTATATACTCCTGTCAAGGTACTGGCATTACAATTGGAGTTGGACCCCAGGCACCAGACTGTGGCTGCCCACTGCTCCCAAGTAGTTTGGATATGTTAAATGGTAAATGGCTGCTTTTTTATATAGCGCTTTTATCCAAAGCGCTTGTTACTCACATTTTACCCATTCACTCACACATTCACACACCGACGGCGGAGGCAACCATGCAAGGTGCCAACCTGCTCATCGGGAGCAATTAGGGGTTAAGTGTCTTGCTCAAGGACACATCGACACACTGCCCGGGAATCGAACCGGGAACCTCCGGATTGCCAGACGACTGCTCTACCTCCTGAGCCACTGTCGCCCCCTAAATGCAGAGGACAAATTCCTGGTATATGTAAAAATTTACATGACAAATTAATTGATTCTCACCTGCTGCCCTGTGTGTCATACGGTTTCATGTTCTTTATGAAGTGAACCTTCTTTGCCATTCTTGGTTTGGGAGAGCCACCCGAGAGGTTCCTGGTCCTAGAGAGGGGAGGGAGGGAGGGGGAGAGAGGAAGAGATTATTACGTTTTTCAGTGTAATTAGCAAAATTCCATATATTTCTTCAACTTTAAAAAGGGAAACACCACCCAAATAAAGAATGTACGTAATTCATGAGACACCACTATTTCCCTGTTTGAAATCATTAACATGGTTTATAGCAACAGGGCGGCATAGGCATCACAGAACAGAACAGAGTAGAATAGAATATAACTGAACTGAAATTAACACTGAACTGAACACAATTCAAGAGACACTAAACAAACTGAATAAGGCTAGCTCTGTAGTGGGAGTCAAACTGGACAATCTAGAAGTGGTTGCCGAGAGGAGAATGAGAAAGAAGCTGGACGTGGACGCTATCCTGCCACATTCAGCCATAGACTCATCCTCCTCTATGAGGAGCTAGTTAAGACGAGGAGCACATTCAGCCATAGACTCATCCTCCTCTATGAATAGCTAGCCAATATAAGGAGCATATTCAGCCATAGACTCATCCCCCTCTATGAGGAGCTAGCTAAGATGAGGAGCCTGTTCAGCCATAAACTCACACCCACAACACATACACAAAATGCCTCTGAACTCGCACACACACAAAATAATACATACTGTAGCACAATGCAGGCATGAATGAACAAATAGACATTTACACACACAAACAAATATCACATACGCAAGAAGGCATGGCATGTAGGGTAAACGTCCCAATTAAGCAGAGTCAAATTGAAAAGAACGGCATCATAATTTTGCGCTGTGTAATATTCCTTCCTATGAAGCAATGGGTTAATGAAGCACACATGTGACATGTGCCAGCTGAGCTGTGAAGAACTTGCATAAAAACTTGGGTCCTGGGGGGATCCTCAAGAGAACACTTTTACAGATTTCGACTCGTTCAAGTACTCATTTGTAAAAAGAGATTGATGTTTTGAATAAGACATGTGAAAATATTACTTTAAGTATTCATATTGTTTCTTTTGAAATCAAAATATGAGTTTTAGCATGCTAGCTAACTGACCACATGGTGCTAGCATACATTAGCTGCATACATTAGCTGCATAGTATGGTTCATTGCAATGGCATAAAGCATGATAAGCATGGATAGTTTAACTTGTTGTAGGTCGTTTATATTATTATACACTACAGTTAAATGGTCAATAAATGTGCATATTTATCTTAATTATTTTGTATATTAACATTTTGATCAGGTGGGCTTAAATGGGACACTAGCAAAACATCTGAACTGTTTTGGGTGGATGGGCATAGTTAATTACTTCTCTGCATGGTACATATTTACCTTTCATGTTATGTTAGTGCACCATATAGATTTCTACGTCTACTGTCTGAGGCCTTGCCTTCATCTAGGAAGTGTATGGCTGTGTGTTTGTGATCAATGCAATATCTCTGGGGCCTGTCACTGTGCATCACCATCATAGATCATCACCATCATAAATCACAGGCGGCAATCTTTCCCGACATTCCATTTCCATGGGAACGAGTCTTGTGCAGAATTCTAGAATGCTGTGGAATGTTTCTGCTGCTGTGGGAACAGAACAATTCTGTCTGCTCTCTCCCTGGCTGCTGCCTGCTGCTGATGGTGATGATAGGTGGGGCTAGACAGGGATAAACATGGCTGTTTGTTTGTTTACCATGATTATAACTACGGGGCAAAGCTGTCCCGGAGAGCTGGCTGGGAGACATGGCATGCTATTACAACAAGCCTGATATGTATCATTCCGCTTCCCTCGTTAAACTCATCAGCTCCACAAATACTGAATTGGTTACAGTATGGCCCTACTAAAATATGTTACAGTAAACCCTACTAGAATCATAATTAATTCAATAATTGTATAAAGAATTTTCCATGTTCTGTCATCTAATAATAATATTTTCCTGATATTTTAGGTTTTTGCCCTGGTATAGTTTTAGAATCAGTATCGTGATACTTTGGCTGGTATCGATATCGAAGTAAAAATGTTGGTATCGTGACAACAGTACAATATATAAAAGCAGCTGGACAACAGAGTCTAGTAGACATGGGCCAATGTGTGATTTTGGTGGTATGTGCTATTGCACAGATGTGTGCCCTTAGTATGCACATGCACGCACAGTATAAATATGCATATAATAAATAGTTTGTTAATAAACTCTGTTACTTGAAAATGTTTCACTGTGCTCCTAAACTTCTTTGTGTGCACATGTGCTCCTTGGGGAAAAGGTTAGTGTAGAGCCCTGACTTCAATAAGGGCCTTATAGATAAACAAATACATGTATATCATGTATGGTATACATGTATTACCTGTGGTTACCTGTGTTGAACTGGTTTATTTTTTAGAAAATAAAAATATATAGTGGATTACTATTACGACTACTACCACTGCCAATACTACTGATACATCCCTATTGGCAAACTTTATATTTAAAAAAAAGTGTAAATTTTTTTTTGGTTCATTATGTGGTTCCCAAAGTCGGGGTCGCGACCCAAAGGTGGGCCGCGAGCAGCCACGGATGGGCCACGAGATGATTTAAAAAAATAAAAATAAAAAAAAATAAAAAATAAATTTTTTTTTTATTTTTTATTTTTTATTTTTTTATTTAATTTTTTTTTGTCAGGCCACTGAACTTAGAAGCAGGCCAGGACAGTGTTTCTAGTTGTATTCTAAAATTCTATTCTATTGTATTCTAAAATGTGACTATATGGTTTTATATTAACTTAATAAATAAACAAAAACGAAAAATCTACTTATTTCAACGAACATTTCAAACTAAATAACAGATTATGCACATAAAACGCTGAAAACAACCGAAGCAACAATAGTATTTTAATGAGGCTATTATTATTATCATTATTATTTTGCAACAAGTTAGCCCTCTCATAAATAGCACATATAAATGAATAACTAACTTGAACTAACTTAATAGGATTGAAGTGATATTTGGCTTAAAAAATCGGTCGCCTGGCAAAAAAAAAAAAAAAAAAAGCCAGACGATGTGCATTGGGCGGCGGCTCTCTGACGCCTTATTTTCTGGGCCCTGGCCTGAAAAGTTTGGGAACCCCTGCATTATACAACTGTGGCGGGCCGCCACAGTCTAGGTAATTAATGGGAAACCCTGGGTAGTAGTATTAAAAATGCCACGCCTAAATACTACTCACTAAATATCCTGATGTCAGAGAGCTGTGCAAATATTGTGAAATACTTGCTTTTTATATATTCTCATTATTGACATGGACTGCACTTTTTGACTAAGATTTTAAAACGAAACTTTATTGTAAACATTTTTAAAATAAAATAAATTTGGGTCGGCACCTAAATCGGCAGGGTCGGTCGGCAACCAGGACCAAAGCATTTATTTTGTATGGCCTTATGATCAGGGCTGAAGTTGAATAAAAGATTTATGAAAGAAAAAGTGGTAAATTATTTCAACATATAATATTTTTATGTCCCTTATTACTTAATACTTAGAGTGTGAGTATTTTTTTTAATCTGACATTACAAAAAAACACAAAACAAAAATTGCTAATCATTGACATAAGCTAGCCTGTTTTTTACCAATAATTTGGGATGCCATCACAAACACTGGCATTTAAAGGGTACTACAAATACAAAAATTCCTGCACCAGAATGCAGGAAATTAAGTCTTTGTAACAAAGAATTTCCTGGTGGGGGACCCCCAGACCGCCTGCTTAAAAAGTGGCCTGACTGGGGCTATATTTCCTGGCCTGAATTTTTTTCCCCAGTCCGGCCCTGGTTAAAAGCCTCCAATGCTTATTAGTGCGTGTGCGTTTGAACATTTCCATGTTTCAACCATACATCATTTATTTTTTAAATATATATAGATATATATATTTTTTTTTTACTTAAAAAAATCAAAATGTATACCACCCCTATAATAGTGGGGGTCGCGGCCCTCTGACACCGTTATTTTGGGGGTCGCGGCCTGAAAACGTTGGGAACCCCTGGCCTAGATCACTGCTTTCTACCTTATATTCATGACTGACACATCGTATCATTACTATTTATTACTGACTCGACAGTTCGCGCTTCACTCACTTTAGACTTAAGTTGAGTTTTTGACATCCACTCCAGCTGCAACAGTGAGGAATTGGGAGGGGCTGAGCCTGATAGCTCTCTCTCTCTTTCTCCCTCTCTCTCTCTGTACATTCAATGACTTGAAGTAGCCAATCATTACACTATAAAAACAAACAGGATATTTGATGATAATAAATACTTCACTTCATTAGCAGACATATTCTAAACTCATTAAGTCTGCTATAAGCTATTCTCCCTCTCTCTCATGCGTGTGTGTGTGTGACGTGTATGTGTGTGTGTGTGTGTGTGTGTGTGTGTGTGTGTGTGTGTGTGTGTGTGTGTGTGTGTGTGTGTGTGTGTGTGTGTGTGTGTAAATGTACTATAGGCTACTCTTTAGGTAATTAGCTATCCTGATTCCTGAGCCTATTTTATTCAAAAGGAAGCTATTGATTTGCATATGTACAGTATATATAGGCCTCCTATATCTTATATCTATATTTATTAATTATTTTTGTCTGGAAAAATGTTTTTAAATTAATCGTTTAGATTAATCAACTAATCAATCAAATAATCTACAGATTAATCAATAACAAAATAAACGTTAGTTGCAGCCCTACTAATTTATTTTTCAGCCAAAATGTTCATATCGGTGAATCCCTAGTTAAATCCATCCATCCTTGTCAAGAAAGGTGGTCCACAACATGCAAAAAAAGGTGACCTATTTCTAACACTAAATCACTACGCACTGGAGCTGTTTCACACACTATCATGACAGGCCTGAGTGTCTTCAACACCTGTCGAAAATGTTCTGTCGACATCGGAGTTTCCCAAAGGGGAATAATAAAATAACACTTGACTTGACTTGAACAGACGTCTGATCTAGCAGCACTCAGGCAACACTAGATTCACGTGATGTGTGACGTAGCCAGAAACTCAGAGAATGTTTGGTTAGATGTCCTCAACGCAAGGCTGTGTTCCCATCTAGAGCACCAGGATCAAAGCACAACTGCCCCCCGCTCACAGTGTCTCTCTCACTCTCTCTCTCTCTCTCTCTCTCTCTCTCTCTCTCTCTCCCATCTGCCTTCCTCTCTCAGTCTCTCTCTATCCCATCCTCTCTCACTCTCTCTCTCCCATCTGCCTTCCTCTCTCAGTCTCTCTCTCCTATCTGCCCTCCTCTCACAGTCAATCTCTCCTATCTGCCCTCCTCTCTCAGTCTCTCTCTCTCTCCTATCTGCCCTCCTCTCTCAACTCCATCTGCCCTCTCACATAGTATCTCTCCTATCTGCCCTCCTCTCTCACAGTCTCTCTCTCTCTAATCATACTCTGTCTCTCTCTCTTCAGAAATCTCTCTCATATAACACTAATAATAGATGCAGCATTCTAGCTAGAGTATACAAACCCAGGCACACACCAGTGACGTACATGTGTCTGTGAGCACTGTTAAAAGCATCATATAAATGTATTATTGGCCAACGGGTCGGACCCTTTAATTGACTCGTTAGCGTCGTCGCCTGTGTGTGTGATTCTGCTAATAGTTAATGTTGCGTTTATTTTTCAAATGTAAGAGTAAAGACCCTAACCCTATCAAAACAACAGTCAAAGTGTATATTTTCAGCACTATGTTTGTTTACCAATGATTTTAAGTGTTATTAGCATATGAGCTCATAAAAATCTCGCATTGCATCAGAAACTTGAGGAAATGACAGTCATGAAATCGTTGTAGTCCTAAGAAAGAGGAGACCCAGGGCTTCCGATTTCATAAAACTATACTACCCAGCTCAGCCGCTGTCAAAGCTGCAGCCGGCTGACATGAAAAAGATATATTGACGTTATTTTCATGATTATATCTCAGTCATGGGTCGAACAAACCGGAACGTTATTGCCATAAAATACAACGTATATGGTTTCTTTACCCTTACGTCGCAGAACTTTACGCCCCTCTGCCGGCTCCAGGCTGCCTTTTTCGCCAATCATCCAATACACCATTCGAAAGGTGAATTTGACGCCTTTCGATCGCCACCACACTCAACCTATTGCGTGCTTCGGGTCTCGAGTTACAAGACGAAATATCCGGCGAGCGTCATTTGACAGGCGGCTCCGTCAAGTGACCACATCAGACTGTATACGGTCCAGAACTGACCTATCACGCTGATGGCGACAATTATTGACCACCATTGTAGCCAAGGAGCGTATGCCCCGTTTTTGCCCGATGCTTAAGATTTCCTTCACCCCTTTCCTTTTAAATATGGGCAAGCTATTTAGACTGTTTATGTTGCTGTGATTTGACGTTGCTGCTAGACTGTTTACGTCGCTGACAGCTGACAGTACGTCGCTACTTTGGAGAGCGGTGCAGTAGTGTGTGTGTGTTGTCAACAATAAATGTAAATGGTAAATATTGTATATAAGTATTATATAAGTACAGACACTGTTTTTGTTATGTGGATTTTAGAAAAACAGACCCAGTTTTGTAATCCACTCTTTTGACTCTTGGAATAAACAAGAGAGGACCCATTTTATGTTATGTACATGTTTTTTACACTTGCATACATTGTTCCGGTCTTACACTGGTGTTTCATTTAAAAAGAAAGTTTGAAATTTTCATGAGTTTTGTTTTAGGCTTAGCTACATAAATTGTCCCAGCCTAAATGCAAATGTGACCTTTATCATTTTCAAGAAGGTTTTTATGTATTTTATACCTTTTAAAGTTCTTCAACATACAAATGTAAACCTTTAATAAGAATAGGATTAAAAATCAAATCCTACTATATGTGTTTCATTGTTTCCCTTCTATCACTTTGAGAGATTGAACGCTGTATCTATTGGCTTAAATGTGGGTACAATTAAATTATATCAATTGAAAAGTAAAAAAAAAAAAAAAAAATCTCAGTGAATTTGAGTGGGTAGATCTAGCCTTTCTCGGTTGACATAGGTGCTCTCGAGTTGGAAAAGGTTGGTGACCACTGGTCTAGAAGAAAACTGCGTCGCAATCTGGTGAAAAATGGCGGAGCTATGCACATTATACAAAAGTAAGTGTACTTAAAGTAGATTTTATTCAGTCTTTGCTTCCCTGTATCGGGCGCCTGTTGGTACTAAATCCAGATTCAACTCTGCCATTGGAAAGAGGAGATTTGGCCCGATCCATATATGTATGACTTGGCCATAATAAGGTCATTTATAGGCCTGATATTCTATATTCATATTTCAAATTGTGGATGGATAATCCGGATGGCAAATCAGTACTATCTACTACTAAAACCCCCTGTAAATCATCTGCCCTTTATTCATATGCTTAGATCTCTAGTACACTTGATCTCAAGAAGGTGCTGAATGAGCTCAGTGGCCATTGTTCACATCTAGTCATTATAGTAGCATGGTGTTATCCACCGTCATTCGAGGTGTTTTAGGTGTCTTAAGCCCTAAAGATAAACTAACTGCGCTTCAATATTTGTCAATAACGTTACGTTTTGTGTCTTATTATCCCAAATAATAAGAGTTGTTAAAAAAATGCATACAGAACTATGAAGCTTGAAACCCCATAGAGGATTTCAGGAAGTGTAGTTTTGAAAAATTCCAACGCAGATCCAGAGCTATGGATGGCCTCTACAAAATGGCAGCAAAAAAACTACAATTCCCATGGTTCAAGGTTTTCCAAAATGGTCGCCTCTCACAAAATAAACGAAAAGTCATATCTATCTAATAACACTTTAACCTATTCCTAAACTAACGTATTGATGATATTATAAATGCTGTTGTGACATGGTTATGATGTTTATACTTGAATACGTTTGAAAAAAAACGATACTTTTGCCAAACAGTCTAGTAATAGACACAATATTTCTGACACTGGGAATACATTCACTGAGGTCCATAGATGTCACAAGAATATGCAAATGGCCTTGTAGAAGTGGAGCAATATTCTAGAAATGTCCACTGAGTGAACAAGTGCTTATTTCTGTATTTATTTATATTTTTTGAAAATTTTTACTTTGTGATCCTTTTCTGTATTTAAAAAAAATACATGATTTTCTGTTTTTGAAAAATGGTCACTTATAATCCAAATATGCTAGTTTTATGGAAAACAGTGCAGCTGCAACATATAGCACTTTAGTGATAATTTTCTGTAATTTTATTTAAAAATATATGCTATTTGATTTACTACTACAAGCAGTGTAATGTCAACAGTACTAAGCCATTTAGACCTGAAACGCCTGCTAATAATGCATTATAATTATAGCCTGCATATACACACAAATGTGTTTCCCGGTTTCAATGGGTTAAATAAACGTAATTTTGAAAGCAAGCACTTGTCATCATTGTAGCAAAAAAGACAGGACGGGAAAAGTCTTGATTGATTGAAAACTTTATTAACAGATTGCAGAATGGGTACAATACAGTACAGCTCAATACACACAATTGTTAAGGGGATGCAGACCAGAGAAAGACTTTCGTCTTGTTTACATCAGGGTCCCCCATTTTCAATTAATCAGGACATATATGACATACATGACATACAGATAGACAGTGTGTAATGGAAAGCTGGCGTTCCAGCCACATTCCAATGGCTGTGAATGTGTTAAGGTGGTTCTGCTAATAGTCAAGGTATGTATGCCCTCCCTACTTTCCATTTCCCCACCTGGAATGCATCTGATTGAATAAATGACGTGCTGGTGCTCTAGTGTGACATGTAGTGACTGAATGTTGTCTATAGGATCTTTAAGAAGACTAACTATTAGGGGTGTAACGGTACGTGTATTCGTCCGGCGACTTCACGGTACGGAACTCACGGTTCGGTACGTGTCGTGCAGCCATAAGAATAATACGTCTGAATCAGTCCCTTCTGATACACACTCCAATTCAGAAGGTGGCGATAAAGCACCTAAACGCTATTTGCCAACAGTCATTAATAAGAACAGCAGAAGAAGACGACACACCAAAACAAGATGACGCGGACGCCCTCACGTTATAGTAGAGGAACCTGGCTTCAAACATTTATTAAGAGTGCTCGAGCCTCGTTACACTGTCGCATCCCGTGCGCACATAAGCCAGTCCATGGTCCCAGCCCTTTTGATTGATTGATTGAAAACTTTATTAACAGATTGCAGAATGGGTACAGTACAGTACAGCTCAATACATACAATTGTTAAGGGGATGCAGACCAGAGAAAGACTTTCGTCTTGTTTACATCAGGGTCCCCCATTTTCAATTCATCGTAACATATATGACATACAGATACAGTACTGCTACATCTATACATTTATAACATACCAGATTTGCAAATACAGTACTGTTTGTGATACAGAAAGAGTCCAGAAGAAAAAGTATATACATTTGACGTAGAAACTGTACATCGGAGGAGGTTGGGTAGGTGGGGGGGGGGGACTGTACATTGGAGGTGGTTGGGTTGGTGGGGGGGAGGTTGGGTAGGAGTGGGGGGGGGGGGGAGGTTGGGTAGGAGGGGTGGGTGGGGGACACTGTACAACTGTACAAACAAAACTGTACATTGGAATATTGACAAGACCATACTTGGTAATTTACTGTACATTGGAGGGGGTTGTGTTAGGACATTTACAGGGGCCAGTTTCGAATTGCAGTCTCCCGTAGGTGTTTTTTGAGAGTGTTTTTGAAAGTGGGTAGTGATTCACATTCCTTTACAGCTTTGGGTAGGGCGTTCCACATTGATGTGGCATAATTGCGAAACGTGTTTAGTCCCTTGTTTGAGCCGAATCTGGGTTTAACATGATTTGTGGAGCTCCCTCTGGTGTTGTGATCGTGGTATTCACTGACCTTTGGGAAGTATTTTGACATGTACATGGGTACCTTGGTCGTGTAGTGTATCTTGTAGACCAGGCCCATTGCAAGTTGCTGTACTCTGTCGTCTACTCTAAGCCATCCTAGGTTGTCAAAGTGGGCAGGGGTGAGGTGGGTTCTAGGAGTAAGGTCAAGCAGTAGTCTGACCAGTTTGTTTTGAGATGTTTGTAATTTAGTTTTTAGCGCCTTTGAGGTGCTTTGGTACCATGAGGTGCAAGCATAGTCGTAGTACCCTTGAATGAGTGCTCCTGCCAGAGTCTTCAGGGTATTCTTGTTTACCAGTGAGGAGATCCGGTACAAGAATCGAGTTCGTTGGTTGACTTTTTTTATTACATTGGATGCCATTTTGTCACAGGAAAGATTTGCCTCTAGGATGGAACCCAGGTAGGTAATATCTTCTTTCCTTGTGACAATATTGTCACCCACTGTAACTGAGAAGCCGTCGGTCTTGCTGAGTTTGTTATTTGAACCGAAGAGAATGGACTCTGTTTTGCGGAGAGAATGGACTCATGTGTAATGATAGTTTGTTATCAGCAAGCCATATGCAGATTTTGCCTAGTTCTGAGCTGAGGGTTTTTTCAACCTGTAACTTGTTCTTGTCAGAGACCAGCAGGGCTGAGTCGTCCGCAAACAGGAACAAGTTGCAGTCACAAGCTGACGACATGTCATTTGCATAAATTAGGAACAGTAGCGGACCTAGTATGCTTCCTTGTGGAACACCACAGCTTACTGTGAGGGGGGGGGATAGGGTACCGTTTACAGGCGCACACAAGCAGTGATTGAGCATGAGCTGTCCAATGCACCTGCCGTTGCACTAACAACTGATGGATGGACCTCCCGTGCTACTGAAAGCGATCTTGCAGTGACCGCCCACTTCATTAACTGTGAGTGGGAAATTAAACTAATACCAACTACTATCGCGACCTGCATATGAACAGACTAAGTGAGGCTAGATGATATGGAAATAGTTGATAATAAGTTAGGCTAGATGTGATGATAAGTGAGGCTTGATGATATGGAAATTATTTTTTATTCTATTTATATTCAATTCTAGATGATTGTGACCAATTTCTTATTAAAAAAAAAAAAAAAAAATGTATCAGCACTGCATAGAAATATGACCTATGCAAGAGTGTACTGTTGTGTTTACTGCTTGATGCACTACAGGGCCAGGCTGGTCCGCTATCTCACAGGGGACTATATGACACTCGGTGGAACTAGGTATAACTTGCACTAGGGCTGGGCAATTAATTGGATAAAAAATCGCGATCTCGATTCATAGACCTATGCAATCTCATTTCTAAGCTATGACAATTATTTTTTCATATAAAAAAATATATACAATTTTTTTTTTTTTTTTTTTACTTTTCTTTTTTTTTTTTAAACTTTGACCAGTCAGCTGGTTCTTTTCGCGTTTATCGCTTTTTCTGGTCAAGTATGACCGACAGAAACAGGTTGAATGGGGGTATAGATGGGGGGAAAGACACTCTGAGAAAATACGGCTAGTCCGGGAGTCGAACTCGCTACCCCAGATCCGTGACGCGCACGGTTGTCCCCGACGCCGAAATAGCGTTCGAGGTACGCGGTGAGCTACTGGAGCTCCCCCTTTTTTTTTTTTTTACTTTTTACTTTACTTTTTAAATGATTTTATTGAAAAAATAAGAATCGTGATCTCAATTCTTAGAGAGAAAAATCGTGATTCACATTTTAGCAAGAATCGCCCAGCCCTAACTTGCACTACTGTCTGTTAAAAAGAAAAGAAAAGAAACCTAGCCTTATGCGTTTGGGACTTTTGTTGCTTTTTTCCTGTTGTACCGAACTCATATGGAACCATGACCCCAACACTGAGGTACATACTGAACCGTGGCTTCTGTGTACCGTTACACCCCTAACTATATAACACAAGTATAACTGATTAGTTGATAACATAATAATAACTGTTATATTGTATTGTTATAAAAAAATATTACAATATAACTTTATAATGTCAAATAAAACTACGTCAGAACACCGTCCCTAAGGCCATGGCATGCTGACACATACTGGTCAGTTAGTCCAGCAGTGGCTCCCGTCTCTCCGAGCTTGTTCCACTACCTTTTACCTCTCCATAGTGAGAGAGAACACACACACGCCAGGAGCTTTACTTAAATAACCCTGTACTAAATCCTTACCCCACTCTCTTGACACACACACACACACACACACACACACACACACACACACACACACACACACACACACACACACACACACACACACACACACACACACACACACACACACACACACACACACACACACACACACACACACACACACACACACACACACACACACACACACACACACACACACACACACACACACACTGAGGACTAGCCAAAGATTACGGATCTCCTGACTAAATCCTCACACACTTGAAGGGACAAGCTCAAGCTGTCAAGACTCCTGGCATTGACTGACTGACACTGTACTATGTACAGTACCACTGACACACCCCCACACACACACCCCCACACACACACACCCCACACACCCCCCCACACACACACACCCCACACACCCCCCCACACACACACACACACACACACACACAGATTGCATGTCCAAAACACAAGAGTTGCACAACAAACACACATGCTGTTGAAATGCACAATGTACACTAGGGGTGGGTCATAAAAACAAATAATCGTTTGCAGGAATCAAGGTTGACTTTAATGTGGTTCAATATTTTTCATATGCAGGTTACTGCCTCCAATAAAGTCCAGAACCATAGTTTTTTATTTATTTACGCGAAGGGGAGCATTACGGCCCTAGCACACTGCTAACGAATGAACCCGTGCGTGAAATTCGTGCGCGTTCAGTGTGCTAGGGCCGTTATGGTACAATTTAATACAATTTTAATTGTGACGGAGAGAAAATCATCTCCCGAGGGGGGGGGGGGGGGGGGGAAGAGGAGGAGGGGGAGATAGAGAGAGAGAGAGGGAGAGAGAGAGAGGGCGAGAGAGGGAGAGAGAGAGAGAGAGAGAGAGAGAGAGAGAGAGAGAGAGAGAGAGAGAGAGCTCTTGCTGCTGCTGGGGCTCCACGCTGCTCTTTCAGGAGTACAGTCACACTGATCATCATTCTAAAATGAATTCTAACATACTAATTAATTATATAATAACGGGTTATACATGCAAAATGGACAATAGAACACTGGAACTGGAAATCTTAAAAAAATCTTCAAACGGGGACTGACTTCGCATATAGACTAGGCATTTACAGCTGTCCCAATGTAAATGTGCCTTCCTCGGTGCGCTTCCGCGCGCTCAAGTCGTCGGAGGTGTGCCTGGCCAGGCGCGCGATCCCGCGCGGAACCCGTGCGTGAAATTCGTGCGCGTTCAGTGTGCTAGGGCCGTTATGGTACAATTTAATACAATTTTAATTGTGACGGAGAGAAAATCATCTCCCGATTCAGATACAATTTAACACAAACGGTAGCGGCTGGGTGGCGCAGCGGACATTGCACTCGTCACCAACGCAAGAGACACGGGGTTCGACTCCGGCTGTCTGCGTTGCCTCCGGCTTGGGCCAGTCGTCATACTAACTCAATTGGCAGAGTTAGCGGGTGGAAGTCGATGGGTGGTAATCTGGACGTTGTGGACAGCAACTCCTACAGGTCGGTTGGGGACACCTGCACAGCAGAGACAGGAAAATGGCGGGGGTAGTGTAAGCCTCCCACACATTACACCTCGCCAATGAGAGTCCGCGCTGGCAGGTGAAAAGATGTGACAGGCTGCAAGGCTTCTATCCTCCCTACAACCGGCCAGTGGGGGGCATATGCGAGCTACGTTCAAGACAGGGGAGGGGAGAATTGGCACAGCGGGTAATTGGGATGGGAGAAAAATAGAAAAAAAATTATCAAAAGTGGATCAAAAGAAAATAAAAAAATTTAACAAACGGTTCCAAAGATATGAATGTTTCTCTGCATATTTTCACACAGCCAACAAAGTACTGGGCTTCTCCTCTCCAATACCCGAGACAGAAAGTACTTAGCCAGTGGCCACTGGCCACTCCCCTCACACAACTGTAGTTTTTTCACACAGCGAGGAAAGTAATACTGTCGGACAATCTAACAATAATTAACACATACAAGTCGTATTAAGTTTTGCAAATAAGGAGACATATAGAGAACATTTCAAAGCACTCAACATTTCCAATATCTCCATTTCAACCTACGGTATTTCTGAATTGCACAACATTTTCTCGACAGTACTGAACCAGAGAAATTATTTAGGAGCACATTTTTTCTCATGATTAAAAACGATGGTTCGAATGTCCGTTCGAAAAACCCTGGCGAAGTTCGAATCCCAAAAACAGGCTTCAGGGACAGCTCTAGTGTTGTGTCACTTGATAGCTTATAGCGCTGTTCCCGCCTGACCTCTGGCCTGCATGCGGCATTGTTATTATTCTTCCTCGGCTCAGTAGCTGAGTGCAACGTAGCTTTACATGTGACCCGTGGACCAGAGTTGTTGTACCATGGCACCGGGTCCACGAGGCCGACTTGTCAAAAAATGTAATCTGTTTGCATCCGTTTACGCAACAAGTGAGGGCGACTCAAATTAGCCTAGCATGATGAGCACATGTTCCATGGAAGGGTGCCAGTGTATCAGAGTGACAACGACACACAGCCATGTATTGTTTGCAAATAGTAGGGGTGAACCGATGTATCGGTCGGGTATCGGTATCGGCCGATAAGTGCCTTGTTGACTGCAATCGGTCTATCGGCCGATAAGCTCGAATGTGCCGATGGCAGTAGCCGATAAATATCCATCAATTTGTGTCGCGTCAAAAGGCAAAAAAAAGTTCAGTCGCGTCCTGCACAACGCCGCCCCCAGTCCCCCACACACACACAAGCTACTGCATCAAAGTTACTACTAAATATTCAACGTTCTCTTTTGAGACTCCGCTTCAGACTCTTATCATTTGGCACTAAAAGCTAAACATTGTCACCGATATGGCTGTCCGCAACATGTCATTAATTGTGTACGCGAGGTGGTCGCTCAGTGACGACGCTAACGTGAGCTAGGTTAGCTAGCATGAGCTACCGGGAGATGGAAAGACTAATGTAACGTTACTGGTGAAAATGTGATTTACGTTGGAATACTCCTTTGCCAACTTGCTGTACTTTGCTTGCAGGTCTGCAGACTGCAGCCATTATTGCTGGATTATGAATAGCCCCAACTTTAGCCAAGGTAACGTTATGGCTAAACCTTTAATGTTAGTTAACGCTAGCTTTCGGTTAGCTGTTCAATGCTAATAACACAACCAAGCGAACCCATCAGAGCTCCCCGTCAACTCGGGAAGATGGCATTTAAGAAAGTATCTGCTGTTAAAATGACACAAACATTCGTTTTGTGGCATTAACGTTATATAGTTAGTGTTACACGTTCAATAACATCAGCATAGTATTTACCCGAACATAGCAAGTAGCTAGCATTACTCGTTCATACTAGCTCAGTTCCTTCCGTTGCTCATAGAGCCCTGAGAGTTGTACCCAATCCATTCTGCAATCTGTTAATAAAGTTTTCAATCAGACAAATGAATAGAAAGGCTTTGTTTTATTATAACATTCGTTGCAGTAAAATCATTATGCCTCGTTTGGTCATCCTGTGGAGCGCTGGTCGGCGGGGCCGGGGAGCTAACGTATTAGCTACGGTAAGCTTGTTGTGTAGAAGGTTCTCGCAAGCAGATCAATGGCGGCATGCCCGGAAGTAGAAAATGAATAAACGCTTGCCGATTGGTGGTAAGAACAGCAGGAGGTGGGTGCTAGCGGTGTGACGTAATTGGCCGAATCGACTGTCAATCAAAATTGTTCTATTGCATTGGTTGAGAGCTCTGGTTGAGACAATAGTATCCAGCTGCAGGCCGCCAGACCTTACTGGGAGAGGGATAGTGCTACATGGCATGGTGGAATTAATACCATAAACATATTTCATGATGTTTCCTTTTTTTAAGTAAGTAAAGAGGCCTACAAATACAAACATACAAATATACAGTAGTTTCATTAAAAAAAAATAATAATTACAAAAAAAAAAAATATATATATATATATATATATATATATATATATATATATATATATATATATATATATATATATATATATATATATATATAAAAAAATTATAATTACAAATATTATTTTTTTGCCACAAATATCGGTATCGGCCGATTGTGTTAGTTGAACAATCGGTATCGATATCGGTGGCAAATTTTCATATCGGTGCATCCCTAGCAAATAGTCGAGGTGTTTTAGGTGTCTTAAGCCCTATTTTCTGAAAATCCGCCTAAAATACATACCGTATCTAAGTAAATGGAAGATTGCTCCACTTCTACAAGGTCCATTTGCATGTTCTTGGTATCTAGGGAGATCTATGGACCTCAGTCAATGTCAGAAATATTGTCCAGTGTTTCCCTTATATGCATTCAGCTGCGCCGCTGCTCAATCAGGACCGCCGCTGCTATGAACTAGACCAGCGTTTCCCAAACCCATTTTTTTGGGTCGCCAATAAAAAGTAAAAACAAATACAAAAAAAATTTAATAAAAAAGCTGTAGATGTGTTGATTCAGTTTGGCACCACATACTTATGTGAATCTGGGTTTTCTAATCTAGCATACATGACAAACAAATACAGAAACAGACTAAATGCTCAGCATGACCTCAGAATAGCACTTTCAAAAACCAAGCCCAGAATAGATCTGCTGGTTGAAAACTTCAACCAGCCACAGACATACCTCTCATTAGATTTCATTGTGCCATAGATGAAATATTATACCCCTTCTAGCATGATGTCAGGTCAGTAGAATTTTTAAATAAGTCAGTACAAATTAATCAGAATGTTTCTCAAAGTTAATAACTTTACATGTGAATCGTGGACCAGAGTTATTCTACTGTGGCACAGAGGCCGACTTGTTAAAATTACGCACAGGCATGTATTGTGAGCACAGAACAAACATACAAACTCAATAGCCAATACAAATATTTAGAGAGCAGGGCAGACGATGTGTATATATATATATATATATAGTTGGAGCGCACTGCTGTGAAAGAAGGGTACGCTGCATTTACAACACAAGATCAAAAGCAACACGGCATGTGGCACAATAATCGCTTTATCTAGATTATCTTGTTTTCATGATCGTGGGAAGTCAAAATCATAATTGAAACTTGATTAATCACTCAGCCGACACACACCAACATGCACACCCACACACACAGATACCGGGTTATCCATCCAAAGGCAGATTATGAGGTCACAACTCTAATGCTGAACCTAGCCTGCTGTTTGGTATTGCATCAGCGAGATTAAGGATTATTAAATCAACATCTGGACGTTTTATTCCTCCTGACTGTTTGTCACTCGTCTGTCACTCTTTGTCTGTGTTTGTCCATCTCTCTCTCTCTGCCTTCGTCATACGGACCTCTGTCCTGAGTGGACAGTGTCCTTCGTGCGACACAGTGCAGTTCAGAGAAGTAGCACAGTCAGGTGAGGCTGGTTGTGTGGGTGGAGCCTGAGAGACTGACTGGATGATAATAATGTTAATAATGTTATGGGGGGGGGGTTATGAGGGGGTCACATCTCTGTAGAGGACGGAGAGGCTTGGTTGTCAACATGGTTGAAGCTCCACCATTCACAGACACACACACACAGACACAGGTCACCCTTAGGCTATTTCTAGAGATATGTTCCGATACAATTTTTTCCTTCCCGATCCGATTCCGATACCTAAGCTTTGGGTATCGGCCGATAGCGATACTGATCCGATACCAGTGCATACATAAAAAAAATAAAATGTATATTATAATAAGATTTTTATTTTTATTTTTTTTACAGCTACATATACTGTTTTATATATACTGTTTTTAAGTAATAACTAGAAAGTAATGGTATTTATTCAACAACATGATTGATTGTATAGATTAATATTAGTATCATTAATTGACAACTATGCTCACCCACGGAATGGTTGTTGGTACATTGGTTCCGCACGGACGTTATATGTTGTTGCACTTCCTATCCAGCATCCAGACTGCTCCGTTTTCAGTTAGCTACTAGCCAAAGCCAGTAATGTGTATGTTGTGATTTGTAATGGACAATAAATATTCAACATTCTCTTTTGAGACTCCGCCTCAGACTCTTATCCTTTGGCACTAAAAGCTAAACATTGTCACTGGTATGGCTGTCCACAACATGTCATTAATTGTCAATCAGTGACAATTAATATAGTATATTGTATATTATACGGTAACTCAGTTACTCTATTCTGCATCGAAAATTGTACATATGTATATACTGAACACTGTGTCTACGTACGTGACTTCTATTTTTACTTCTATTTTTACATGCTATACTATTTTATTTTATTTTATACTTATCTTTTGTCTAGCACAGTCTCTGGAGCGTAACAGAAAGAAGCATTTTGTATAAAAGTATTCTGTACTTCTGTATGACAACTATTAAAGAAACTTGAAACTTGACACTTAGGTTAGCCACGTTAACGTGAGCTAGGTTAGCGTGAGCTACCGGTAGATGGAACGAATATAACGTTACTGGTGAAAAAGTGATTTAGCTTGGAATACTCCTTTGCCAACTTGCTGTACTTTGCTTGCAGGTCTGCAGCCATTATTGCTGGATTATGAATAGTCCCAACTTTAGCCAAGGTAACGTTAAGATAAAACTAGCTCTTCAGCTAATGCTAAATAACACCAGCAAGCTCCCTGTCACTCCCTGTCGGGGCGATGGCATTTAAGAAAGTATCTGCTGTTAAAATGACAAACAGCATTGACACTTTAATTCACGGTCGATTAAAAACATGTTTGTTTTATAATGCTGACTCTCAGCAGGAGGATACCGCACGTGTTGATAAATTACGTCATATGGTATCGGAGCGCAGAATTAGAGGGTACTCGCCGATACCAGCATTTTAGGCAGTATCGGAGGCATTTCCGATACTGGTATCGGTATCGGAACAACTATAGCTATTTCTGCAAGCGAACCAGGAAGGAATAATGGTGAAGAAGGGGGGTGAGTGAGTGAGTGAGTGAGTGAGTGAGTGAGTGAGAGAGAGAGAGATAGAGGGCAATAGAGAGATAGAGAGATGGTGAGAGAGAGTAGGAGAGAGAAAGACAGACAGACACAGACAGAGACAGAGAGACAGTGAGAAAGACAGAGACAGAGAGGTGTCAAAGCTAACGTCAGTGGGAAGGGGTTTTCAGCTCTGCTTTCAATAGAAACATACTCATGTGTGTACACACACACACCCTCACTACTAAAACACACATGATGTCACCAACATTGCATCCCCGGGCTTGTTCTCAAAACCTCTCTGAGTGTGTACTGTATGTGTGTGTGTGAGTGAGAGAGAGAGAGAGAGTCATGCCAATAAAGCTATTTGAATTGAATTGAGAGAGAAAAAAACAGAAATAGGGGAGAGAAAGACAGAAAGAGAGGGAGAGAGAGAGAAAGACAGAAAGACAGAGAAGGGGGATAGAGAGAGAGGAAGAAAGACAGAGAAAGACAGAAAGACTAAAGAGAGAGGTTGGGAGAGAGATAGAGGAAGAAAGACCAAAAGAGAGAGATATAGAGAGTGGGAGACAAAAAGAAAAAGAGTAAATGTTCTACGATTAATGTGTGTCTATGTGAGTGGGTGTGTTGGTTGTGAGGGTGTGTCTGTATGACTATGCTGACTCAGATGTGTGCGTTTGTTGCTCAGGTGACATGATGACTTGACAACAAGGCATTCCTCTGGGTTTACACATGCAGCAGAGAACTCTCTACAACGTGATTGACAAATCTCAAGCTCTGCCCTCTCTTAGCTTGACCGAAGTGACACTCATGCTTGACATTAGGTCAATTGTTACAAATCTCAATCTTAGAAGGAAAACACACAGTAATACCATGATGAACTATACCTGGATGTTTGTGCCTTGTTTTTGTGGGTGTGTGTGTGGGTGTGTGTGTGCGTTAGAGGATGACATTTTTTCGGGGTTCCCGTGGGTCCCTGCGGGATGGGACTCAATTTCACTTTTAATCACGTGATTGGGCAGGACCGGGAGTAAAAGTCAACAGGAGTGGATGGGAGTGGGAACTATGACAACAAAATCAACCGGAGTGGACATGAGTGAAAATCATGATGCAGTTATATTTTATTTTAAATCAAATCGATATGTGACCTAACCATGCTGGGTCCCTCCCACATCAAGCTCCCCACTCCTCTCTTTCTATCTCTATCCCTAACCCAGTATATCGAATCAAAACTAGAATATCTCGCTGTGCTCCGCTTTACCCAGCTCGTCCTTGTACGATAAACCGCACCAACTTAATTGCGAATAAGCCTACCCGCGTGGCTGAAAATAGCTCTGTTAAATACACAGAGTGCTTGAAGGTTGGCCTTAACATTCTGCCAACCAAAGCTCTTTTGGTAAATTAACTGATAACAGAACATAGTCTCGACTTATTGGGCCTCACTGAGACATGGCTTAAACCTAATGACTTCCTGCCCTAAAACGAGGCTTCACCCCCTAATTTTAGTAGCTCTCATATCGCAAGCACCTCCAAAAAAGGAGGCGGAGTTGCTCTGATTTATGACTCCAAGCACAACTTTATATCCGACTTAAACTTTAAGTTTTCCTCTTTTGAGGTGCTCCTGATACGTCCCTCTCCCCCTAACAGAAAGTGTGACGGTCTGATTCCTACCTCCACTGCATCCTTTGTAATGGCTGTCCTTTATCGCCCCCCCAGGCCCTTACTCCCTCTTCCTAGATGAGTTTTCCACTTTTATCTCTGAGCTTGTTATGCGCTCAGATAACATATTAATTGTTGGTGATTTTAACATTCATTCCAACAAAACTCTAGATCCCTTAAAGGGGAACTATCTTAGTATTTTTTTTCACTATTTGGGCAATTTTACACAATTCCTGTGAGTCTATGATGCAGTTTCTGCCCTTCAAGATTCCAAGCTTTTCCAAGAGATTGCTCGGAGACGAGTCGCACCGTATGAGAGCCTCTCTCTCCCTCTCTCTATCGGTCTGTCTCTCCCTCTCTCTCTTTTTCTCTCTTTTGAGGAAGTGTCAGTGACAGGGAAACCGCTTCCACATTATTCCCACTCGCTCCGTTGTTGAGTGAATTGTTGATTGACAACAACCACAGAGGGGGCTGAGATATGCAGATCAGCAGCACCTACTTACGTCAGTCAAATCTGAATGGCTTGGTTCAGTTGTCTGAGCTGAACTGAAGAAACGGGACTAGCTAGAGATTTCACATCTAGTCAGTGTTGGTACTTGGTACAACCCCACATTGCTAGAAAACAATGCAAACCACTGGAAAAAGCCATTTATAAGATAGTTCCCCTTTAAAAGGAACACGCCAACTTTTTGAGAAATGAGCTTATTTGCCATCTACCCTGGAGTTAGACAAGCAGATACATACCCTTTTCTTCTCGCTTAGCGTCATTCACTGGAAGTAGGTGTGCCAGTGTAGCCTAGTTCCCAACACTCCAAAACGTTCCTGTAAACATGTTGTGACCTGTGTATTTACCACGTGGAGAAACACATTTTAAATTTTTTTTTTGTTTTTGATCCACTTTTTCTCCCATCCCAATTTCGTATCATCCAATTCAACCCTCCCCTGTCACGAACGCTGTTTCTTGCCTCCCACAAGCCGGCTGCAATGTGGACTAAGTCATACATAGCACAAGTCCCCTCCGGTACTTGAGGTAACAGCAGTTGCATCTTTTCACCTGCGCAGCTCGATCTCTCAGTGGCGAGGAGTAACGCGTGGGAGGCTCACGCTGCCCCCGACACTTCCTGATTCTACTGCGCAGGCGCACCAACCGACCTGTAGGAGTCGCTGTCCACAACGCCCGATCCCCACCCATCAGTTTCCCACCCCCTAATACGGCCAATGTGTATTAGTATGAACGACCAGCTAAACTGAAAGCAATGTGGAGCGCTGGGCTCGAACAGGCGAGCCCAGCGTCTCCGCATTCGTGGCGAGCGCCTTGCCCACTACGCCACGTAGCCGCCCTAACAAAAAAAATTATTCAAGATGTTCGTTTTCTAAGCAGATGAATATATACTCCGAATTTTTTTTGCCAAACAACTGCTGCCCGGAAATGTGCTTTAATTGAGTGAAGTGGATATCAAACGGGGCTTTTCAGGTGATGCATGAAATCACTGCGCCCGGGCAGCAGTGGTTCGGCAAAAAATAGTTCCAAGTATCTGCTTAGAAAAACGAAAATGTCTAATAATATTTTTTTATTATTTCTCCACATGGTAAATACACAGGTCACAACATGTTTACAGGAATGTTTTGGAGTTGTATTTGTAGTGACTGTTGGGAACTAGGCTCCACTGGCACACCTACTTCCAGTGAATGATGCTAAGCTAGGCTAACGGTGCGGCTGTTCCCTAAGCCTAATAAATGCAGGCACAGAGAAGAAAAGGGTATGCATCTGCTTATCTAACTCCAGGGTAGGCATGGGAATCGAAAACGAGTATACTCGTTATTGGCAATTAATGTGTTAAGAGAATCTCAAATACATTATTTTATTTAAGTGTATAGTTAATTACATTTTTTTACAGTTTTTGTATTTTTCTGACATGGGGGCCCAACAATAAATGACAATCAGAAATGTCAAGTTGCATGTTGTTATTCTAACCAGCTTAGTTCTGTTGCATTTCCAATTTATTTATTGAAATTATAAATGTATCAGGGATCGATAAGGGAATCGATAAAGAATCAGATCGATAAGCAGAATCGATAATGGAATCGTATCGATAAAATCTTATCAATTCCCATCCCTACTCCAGGGTAGATTGCAAATAAGCTATAAATCTACTCGACTGCCAGGACCTGTTGCTTGGACCCGTGTCATTTCACTGGTTGCATAGCTGCATCAGTCGGTCTCCCAGTCATGTACAGTTAGTGGTAGCAACGTTAGCGCCTTTCACTAGTTATCTCATGTCGTGTAACATTTTTGAATTTTTTAGAACGATAGGCCTTAATCCTATATACAAGTACACAGAGCACCCTACCACCTCCAGTTCATCCCCAGACACCCCCTGTTAAAGATAATTCCTTTCACTTTAGCTGTGAAGGGGAAGAAGATGAAAGCCACAGCATCACTCCTTGTATTTGTTAGATATTAATGTATTGAAATATTCTAATTGTTTTTATAATCTACTAACACTCAGCTCTAACATGCATGCATACCACACGAGACATGACATTGCCAACAGAGGTCACTTCACTATACAGTTCCTAAAGCTAGAACACAATCAATGCAACGTACAGTGCTGTATAGAGCCATTGTTACATGGAATTCACTTCCAGAACAGATTGCTAAAGCACAAACTAAAACAAGCTTTAAAAGACAACTGAAGCAACATCGAACAGCCCTATAGCTGTAAACACATTCTGTACATTTAGACATAATAGCCTATATACACAGACACTAGGGCTGTACCGAATAGTTTGAATCTTTATTCATAACGTTAACATTCGAATTCTAAATCAACATTCAAATATAATTTGTTCTATAGATATAGATATATTTTGTTTTTTGCGTCTATTCATTCTGTTTAAACCAATGGGTTGTTTCTTCCCAGTTGCAGATAAAGATTAGGCTATTATAGTTATAGTTATTATAATAATATAGTATTATACTATTATAGTATATGACTCATCATAAAAAACATCAAGACCACCATCACCATCACTTTCGTACCAACCGTGCCATTATTGGATTATTTATGTTGACGAAACTGACAAGTTATATTCATTAACTCTTTCACGGCCAACAACACTTATATACGTTATTGGGCTCCAACGGTTAAGGGCCATAAACGTATACGTTTTTGCTTTTTTTCGATTTAAATATTTAATATTTAATATTCATTTTTTTTATTTTTTTTTTATTATCTTTCCCCCCCTTCTTTTTCCGTTTTTCTCCCCTCCCAATGTTAGTCGTTATACCAATTCCCAATTCCCTTCCTGGTCGTTGCACACTCTACCCCCTACCGTCGGTCTGGGATGGCGGAGACTATCACATGCTTCCTCCGACACGTGTGTACCCAGCCCACCACTTCTTTTCACCTGGCAGCGCGGACTCTCACTGAGAGAGTGTAACGTGTGGAAGGTCACACTACCTCTCTTAGATCCTTCCCTCGCTGTGCAGGCGCCCCGACCGAACTGTAGGAGTCGCTGTCCACAACGACCCAGACCCACCCACCGGCTTCCCTCCCGCTGACTCTGCCAATTGAGCCAGTATAACGGCCGGCCAAGCCGGAAGCAACGCTGACAGCTGGATTCGATACCAGTGTATCTTGCGTTGGTGACGAGCGCATTGTCCGCTGCACCACCCAGCCGCCTCGATTTTAATATTCTATTCAATGTCACGGACCCGTATGTTGCCGTTAAAAAGCATACTGGAACACCGAGGGTGCAGTACCGGCCAGATCCTGCTAGTAGGCAGTATCGAGAGTGGAACCTTGTTCCAGACCGGGTGTTACATTTAAACCACTCCGGGTGCAGTTTTTTAGTACAGGGAAGCCTAGGGCTTCACACGATCGCATTGAATCGTTCTCGGGACAATCGATGTATGTGTCATATTGCACTACCACAGGACCTAGCATGTCCTACCATCCTCTGTAAATAACTTATGTACATATACCGATATGCCCTACTCTGTTTACTTGTTTTATTGCACATTTGTGTACATATACCGATATGCCCTACTCTGTTTACTTGTTTTATTGCACAATTTGTTATTACTATTGTATTATGCACATAGTTGCGGGCAAGACCACCCGCATTTCATTGTATACTCGTATGCCGTGACAAATAAAACTCTTGACTTGACTTGATACGGCCTTCTGTCTGGCCTGCAGTGCTGAACCTTCTGAGCGGCTTCTCCTGCCCCCGGGGCATACGGCCCAGAGCTATTGTCTTGTATCTCATCCTGTATCCATACGCTTGCAGTAGTTATATCTAGGGCTGTCTTAAATACTTCGAAGCTTCGTTCGATGGCACGAGCTTCGAACATAAAAAAAAAATTGAAGTTAAAAATATATATATATATATATATATATATATATATATATATTTTTTTGCCTCGAAAATCTTGCGCCTCCATTCCAATGAAACGAAAGTAAGCGGCGCCTTCCCGCCTCCATTCCAATGAAACGAAAGTAAGCGGCGCCTCGACTCCACCTCTCTACAACAAGCACATGGAGATTATCTGTGTTGAAAACAACAAGGACATGTGCAGCACAGACATGTCGATGAAGAAGTCATCAGCCGTGTGGTTACACTTTAAAATATGCAAAGACAATGCCCAAAAAGCAGAGTGCCAGATATGCCAGAAGAAAATGGCATATCACAACTCTACAACAACTTTGTCAAATCACCTAAAAAACGTAAGTATCGTTGTACACGACGGCGACGCCACACAAAACATTAATAAGGCTATGCCTATGCTGCTATGACTAATGTGTTACCAAGTTGGCTAATTTAATTGTAATCATCTGCTTTTGTAGGTGCATTGTCTGATATAATTATAAATTATAAATTAAATATAATATAATATGTTTGCTTGATAGACGAAGGTTACAACATAATTATGTAATGTCATGTCGTTGGCTGTGAGAGCAGCCCCACTGCACCCAGGCAGCGCAGCTGAGTAAAACCTTGTTGGCTGCGTCAGTCACGAAAGGGGCTACTTAATTAATGAATCCAATCCACTTTATTTATAGAGCACATTTAAAAACAACAAAGTTTACCAAAGTGCTGTACAAGTCCCACAACATAAGATAAAAAAATAATAATAATAAAAATTATATTATAATTAATATATATAATATATTTTTTTTTCTCGAAGCTTCGAATTAAAATCGAAGCTCGGCCCCAAAGCTTCGATTGCCAAAAAAAGCTTCGAATGTCAGCCCTAGTTCTATCTATTACTCAATTTCACAATTTTCTTATATACTATGATTCCACTGTCAGGGGAGGAAACTAACTTTTTGGCTTACCAGCCAACTGGCGAGTATCTGATTTCTTTTACCAGCCAAACAGATTTTTTACCAGCCAAAAAAAATTGCTAATTGTGATAATTACTTCTTTGTATGTCTTCGTCTAAATTGATTTTCAATCATAGTAATAATCACACCGTGTCTCTACTCTTTAAAATATTTATTAGCATAAAACATTAATAACAGTATCTCTACTCTTCACAATATTAGCATAAAACATATTAACATGAAAGAGGGATCTATTCTGGACTGGGTTGGGCTGAACTGGGCAGTAAAAGATGCTGGGTTGGACTGGGTTGGGCAGTGAAAGAAAAAAACCGAAGTATGTTGTGAAGTGTATAGATAGATGTGTAATGTATAGATGTAGCAGTACTGTCTATCTGTATGTCGTGTATGGCATATGTTATGATGAATTGAAAATGGGGGACCCTGATGTAAACAAGACGAAAGTCTTTCTCTGGTCTGCATCCCCTTAACAATTGTGTGTATTGAGCCATACTGTATTGTACCCATTCTGCAATCTGTTAATAAAGTTTTCAATCAATCAATCAATCAAGTTAACTTTGAACCTCGGTTGTCAAGCCGCGTCAATGTTGTGTATGCATCCGAGTGTTCACTCACTGTGCCTTTAAGACGGCACGGTGGCCTTACGACAGTGCTGTGAAGTACCATCAAGTGTTGTGGTAACGTCAGTTGGGTTGGTGTGCTGTTGTGCACTGGTTCGTGACTGCGATGTGCAAGCCAGGGGCTTTTGAGCATGAAATAAAATGTCTAACCTTACGTCGTAGTCCGGTGCGTTTTTGGAAACATTATAGTCATAACAGATACACCTAGCTAACATGGGGCTGGCTGCTTTGAGCACACGCGCACACAGGGCTAACGTTAGCTAGCAAGCAGCTCTATAGCTAAAACGCTAACTAGAAGCTAACTACTGTACAGTTCCAATAGACGAACATACACCTCTGTGATTTAAATGTGTCCTTGCCTTAGACTCGAGGGTTGTACTAGGGTTGGATGCAGTTCCCCGTTGGTCATGACAATGTAATGTCATGACAATAGATTTCACAGGTTTAATTACACCCCGACAGGCCTGACTGCCAACATAGCCACAACCCAAAGGAGGCTCTAAGCGAGTTAAGAATATGTAGTCTGGGAGTGTCTCCCTTGGCGTATCTACTTTCCTTCTTGCGTCAGTCATGGATTAACCTTACACCTTTACTGTTGTGTGTCGCTATGGAGAGACAGTGAGTCACATGTAGAGATCAAAGGCTACGGTCTTTCCAATCTGGAAGTCTTCTCTCATCTCATCAGTCCTGGGACAGCAGACTTAATGTAGATAATCTTAGTTTCTATCAGAGGAAGGACAATGCTTCTGGAAGCATAGAGAGCAATGTGGAGTTATATAGGATTTATCATAAAGGGGTGAGGGGGCACAATTCTACTGTATATTTGTAAGATCTTTTGTTTTGTTTTTTGTGTTTTTTGTTATTAGAACTATAAATCATTATAAAATTAAGATAAGATTATAAATAATAAGATTAGCCAAGGAGAAAGACACAATATACAAGCTCTTTGTACAAGCCTATGTTATTCCTATTATCATATACGCTATGCTATTCCTACTATCAAATACCCTATGTTATTCCTACAATCATATACCCTGTTATTCCTACAATCATATAACCTTTTATTCCTACTATAATGTACCCTGTTATTCCTACTAACATATACCCCATGCTCAAGTTCAAGTTTCAAGTTTCTTTATTAGTTGTCATACAAAAGAAAACTTTTATATAAAATGATTCTTTCTGTTTTGCTCCAGAGATTGTGCTAGATACAAATAGATAAGTATAAAATAAGTATAATAAAATATAAAATAGAAGTCAAGTACGTAGACAAGTGTTCAATATATACATACAATGCAGAGTAGAAGTAACTGAGTTACAATACAGTACAATACAGAAATGGGATGAGGTACAATTTAGGTACAATTTACAGTAAGGTCGGTGTAATTCCTGCTATTCCGGCTATTCCTACCATCATATATATCCTGTTATTCCTACTATCATATACCCCGCTATTACTATCATATAATAGGGGTGGACGGTATAAACCAGGGGTCGGCAATAGGCGGCCCGCGGGCCGACATTGGCCCGCGAGCAATAATTTTTGGCCCGTCAGATTATTTAGAGAATATGATATTTATTTTACACGCAGGAAATATTCACTCGGGACGCCAGAGTGTCTTTGTGACGCTGTATCTATCTACCGGTAGTCATCAAAAGCATGTCTGTCACTATAGCCAATTGAAATGCTAGAAATGGTCACATTTCGCGTGTATATTTCCCTAACGCACTTTCACTTCCGCGTTCGAGATGCGAGCGAGTAACAAAATGTGTTAAAAAAAAAAAAAAAACATCTTTGGATAGCTTCTTTGCAACGGGGAAATACCAACTGATGAGCCAGAAGAGGACCTCCAAGACACATCTTCTTTTAATAAACAGGAGTCATACTTAAAATACGAGTTTATCGCAACAGGTCGGTGATTCTTGCGTGGCGACAACAACAACAACGAGGCAATGATGACAACTGTGTTCAAGTTGGCAGATAAAGTAGCTGCATCCAACGCCAATCTGGAATTGGAGGGCGGCGAGTGGATATTTGACATGTTTCAAACATTAGCAGGGATTTTGGAGGACTGAAAAAGCGCCCAGCGCAGGTATGGTGAGTCGTGTTTTCATGCATTCTGATCTGCTGTTCATCACTCGCCGCGGTGATCTGCAACAGCTGATCTGCTGTCCATGAATAAATGAATGAATGAAAACTTTATTTAACAGATTGCAGAATGGGTACAATACAGTACGGCGCAATACACACAATTGTTAAGGGGATGCAGACCAGAGAAAAACGTTTGTCTTGTTTACATCAGGGTCCCCCATTTGCGAGTGCTCGCTTATGCCTGTGTTTTTTACTGTTGTGAAGCACTGTGAACTGCAACCTCTGTATGAAAAGTGCTATACAAATAAAGTTATTATTATTATTATTAAGTCTATGCACCGCCGCGGTGCTGCATTTTTCACTATCAGTATATTAAATTAGCCATTGTTTTCGGTCCTGGCCCGCCAATCAAAGGCTTGGGGAAAATCTGGCCCGTGGCCAGACCTAATTGCCGACCCCTGGTATAAACGGTATACGGTATGAATTTGCGCTACGGTATGGATTTTGGCTATACCTTCATACCTTGTGACCGGTAGACTAGAGCAGCTAGTCACAGCAGTAGCAATGACGTTAACGTTACTTGATGATTCACTCAACGTTTGGAGTGGTCGTTGCATAGTGTTTAATTGTACTGAGTTTTTCTCCACTTGCTCACGGACCTTGCCATATAGTTTGGGCATTTCAATTTGGCTAATGAGGCTGAGAGGAGACTTGCTTTAGCGCAGCAACGGGCTAACGCTAGCCGCTAAGCTAACGTTCTAACGTGACTCCACAGCACCAGTTTCATTAGTGAGGAAAGGGGGGGGGGGGGTATATTGACAAGGCTTGACAACAGAGGTTCAAAGATAACTTCACATTTATTGGCTATTAATTTCTTTATATCGCTTTATCCATCGGGCTGCTCTCATTTCCAACTTTGTGTTGACAATGACTGGTGTGACATCATCAACTACGGCAACTTAGGACGCTCAAACCTCAAACTCAAACCTATTACATCACGCTCTCTCGCTCTCTCTCTACTAGGGATGGGTATCGTTAGGATTTTATCGATACTACTACTCTTATCGATACTGCTTAACGGTTCAGTACTTTATCGATACTCTTATCGGTTCTTTTAGATTATTATTATTTTAAAAAATGTATACATTTATTATTTGAATGGCTTAAAGCTATATCTGTACTTGATGTTTGTTTGTTGTGTTGCATATTTGAAATACACTTCAATCAAATCAAACCCCCCTCTTAAAAACAAAAACCTGTGTTTAACCTAGCCATCTATAAAACATCATGCATCAACTGTGAAACAAATGTCCTACTCCCCTAAAGAAAGAAATACATAGCAAACATGAGTCACTCAGTTATCCAATTTTATTTTTTTATTATAATTTTATTTTCCCATTCGAATCCCGTGCCCATCGAACGAAGCTTCGAAGTATTTAAGACAGCCCTAATTCCTACTATCATATACCCCATGTTATTCCTACTACCATAGCCCCCACTATCTAGGTCAGTCTAGTCAATATATGCAGTGATTCTCTTACCATAGGCATTAGTGGATGCCCCCACCCACTAATCAGCACCCCACCCCCCGCCTCGTTTGCAGAGACAACTGTGTCGGAGCTCCACAAAGATATTGTTCCAGTTTATGATGCGGTCACACCACAATAGTAGCCACAGAGAGCGCAAACTCCAACGGTATAAAGTCTGGAGATTGATTTTGTGGTTTTTAATAGCAATATAATGAGCTTCATTCTTCAGCAGTGTTATCACGTCAGATACTGTACCTTGTCCCCAGAAGATTCCCCTGGGTGCTCTCTATGTTGTAATTAATATCTCCATTGATTCTCCACTTTATACCTGATGACATCACGAGTCTGAGTTGTATCTCCATGGTTTCTGGCTTTGGCAGCTCATGTTCATAAATATTGATTATATCGACTGGTCTGTGTGTAAATAAAAAAAAAATGTAAAGGTTCCTACAGTAATACAATTTATACTGAAAGTGATGACATGAAAACACTGTAAAATGTCTCTATTTTAGTTTCTGTCCATTTCAAAACTAATATAATTATAGAAATAATCATTGGTTGTTCAGTAGTTCTGCCCTGTTCTACCCCTCGGACCGATGCAGATAAATAAAAAGAGGATTTAAAAGGATTTGGATTTGAAAAGTTTTGATTTGGTTTGATTTGAAATCTTTGAAATGTAAATACAAACAATATAAAATCAAAACAATTATTATATATTAATATATATAATTATATATTATTATGTAAAACATGACGCTGGATTCAACATTGATTCAACTAAATGCTTCCAAACCCCAACCCTAACAACACAGAGGGTTTCCCTGGGTCGACATTATTTCATTAATCCAGTATAGCTGCCAGTGTTCTACCTTGGTTAACAGGATCCAAGTGTTTACAGGTGATCCTGCGTCATTCATGGATTAACTTTCTCCAATGAAACTGCTGTGTCACTACTGTACAACAACTCATTCACCTGACACAGCAAGGTATTATGGAACGCTAGCAGTCCACACTAGGGTTGGGTACCGTTCACATTTTAACCGATACCTGTGAATCGAAACCGGTGCCCAACAGTACTTTTTTTTTTATGAGTATAAAACGATTAAACAAACCACTCTAGCGTCTAGCAGCAATGAACTATTCTGCGGAACTAAAAGGTATTTAAATAAATAAAGGTATTGTATTTTACAAAATAACAAGTATAAAACGATTAAACAAACCACGCAAGACAATATAAATAACTACAATCAGAATCAGAATCCGTAACCACAATTGCTTTTGTTGTTGAATCAGGTAAAATCCTAGGTAAGCGTGTATTGTGCGCATGAACGTTGACGTGATATATGTTTCGTGGCAAACTAAATGTTAATTATTTTTTAATACATTTAAAAGAAATTGCATTACCGAAATGTGGCACCGGTGGATCTCACGTGAATCGGTACTCGGTAGTACCGACGTGATTCGGTCAATAGTAATACCCTTAAAAGTACCGGAATCGGTACCCATCCCTAGTCCACACTACTATACAACAACTCATTAATTGGACACAGCGAAGTATTATGGAACGCTAGTCCACACAAGGGTTGGGCATCGTTTGGATTTGAACGATTCCGGTTCTGATTCTCCATTTCGATTCCTGTTCTAAGCGATTCTCGATTCCGATTCTTTGAGGTGCAGGTCAAAACAGGTCACATCATATTTCGCATGAGATTTTTCTTTTTTGAAAAATCTTAAGTTTTTTTTCATGCTATTCACATTGTCAGTTGACTTGATACAGTTCCAGAACCGGAAGTTAGGAACCGGTTCCTATTAGAACCGGTTCTCGGTGCCCATCCCTATTCACTGGACACAGCAAGGTATTATAGAATGCGCTAGTCCACACTACTATACAACAACTCATTCAATGGACAGTGGACACAGCAAGGTAATGTACAGTATATGGAAGGTTAGTCCACACTACTATACAACAACTCATTGATTGGACACAGCAAGGTATTATGGAACGCTAGTCCACATCCACACTACTATAGAACTCATTCACTGGACACAGCAAGATATTATATAATGCGCTAGTCCACACTACTATACAACAACTCATTCACTGGACAGTGGACACAGCAAGGTAATGTACAGTATATGGAAGGTTAGTCCACACTACTGTTCAACAACTCATTCACTGGACACAGCAAGGTAATAGGAACACCAGCCAGGTGGACCAATACATTTCTTCTTAAACACAGCAAGAAAGTACATCCAGAATTGCTGTATACAGGAGATAGATCATGTGTACAGACTAGAGTAGACTAACACTAGACAGAGTTTTTGAGAATGTCAAGACAGAGAACCAGATATAACTCTGTTTTAAGTTTTCAGAGGAATAATGTTTTCAAACTATTAGGGGTGTAAAATGCATCGATCCTAAGGTCGAATCGAATCGAAGTCGACAGATTTCATGATGCATTGAATCGTTGCCTGAAGAAATCAAATCGAAGTGGGGTCAAATATTTACACTCCTACTATTGACCTATAGTCCATTCATGTTGAGTGAATCAGTTCCCCCAGCCACATTTGTGTATTAAACATTTTTGGGGGAATTAACTGATCGAAAATGTATCGAATCGCATCGAAACGTGGTCAAATGAAGAGATTTCATGATGCATTGAATCGTTGCCTGAAGAATCGTAATTTAATCGAATCGTTGTGGGGTCAAATATGTACACCCCTACAAACTATATTATCTAGAGATGGTTAGAGTGTTGTGTTCATTCATAGTTAACTCATTCAGCGCTAGGGGTCGTTGTTTACCTTCTGGGTAGAATGCCATCGCTTTGTTCAATGGGGAGAAAGCCAAACTTGCGAGTGCTTAAAATATATGAAATATTATAGCTATGGATCTAATACACCCGTCGATTGTCAGTGAGTTGCTTCCAGTCAACATGCACAAAACAGATTGTTTTTTCATCCGTACATTTCCGTTTTATACTGTGGTGAATAAGAGTATAGTTTGTGATTCTGAGTAATCACAGGAAAAGACGCAAAAATAGCCCTTTAGTGAAATTTACCTTTTTTCTTTTCATGTCAACGTTCACACGCACAATATATGCTTACCTAGGATTTGACTTGATTCAACAACAAAGCAGTCGGAGCAATGGCAAGCCGAAAACTGTCGAAATTGTAGTTATTTGAAGTTTGAATTTCTTTTCACGACTGAGGTAAGTAAATAAAATTTCTTGAGACTAAAGTACAGAAAAAAGGTACCGTTGGGTACCGGTATCGATTCACAGGTACCGGTACCGGTACCGTATCGGTTCAAATGTGAAAGGTACCCATCCCTACTTATCACGTTGTCATTTTCCGCCTGATTATCGAATATTCCTGAAATCAACGCTAGATTATCGTTATTATGTCTCCTCATGCACCCATGAAATGGGGCTTGGAGCGGCGTGCCCCTGTGTGCTGTGATATGACCAACGGAGTATTTAAACCCCGTCCGCACGGCTCAGCCCAGAAAACAAACTACATCGTTTCAAATGGAGTGCAATAGCGGCCAAAGGCGTTAGAGGGCGGTATTGACCGTATGTACTTCCTGTGGTAAAAAAATATCCAGATTAGGGGTCTTTTTTGTAGGATTCTTCTCATCTTTCTTTTTCCTCACAAGGACACACACACAATAAAGAGGCAGCCATGCTAATTCACTATGACAGACCAGTTAAGACACCTGTTGGGGGGGAAAATAGCAACGTTGACACTTGGTTGACGCTCCTTAACCCTTTCGGGGCCAACCACGTATATATACGTTATTGGGAGCCAGCGGTTGACGGTTAATACCCTATTCAATGTCAGGGAGCTGTTTGTTGCCTGTAAAAGCCATATCTGGACTCCAAAGGTGCAGTACCGGCCAGATCCTGTTAGTAGCGCTGTATCGAGAATACAGTAACCCCTGTTCCAGACCCGGTGCCACACGCTACACGCTCCGGGCGCTCTTTTCTACTAACCTGAACCTAGAGCTTCACCCGATCGCATTGAATAGCTTTCGGGACCCCCAAACCATTATGCTGTGGTAGCTCTTGTGAAGAGTGGCAATTTGAAACGCCACTACGAAACAAAACAGTTATTTTGATGCAACCTTTCCTCAAAATTCAGTGCTAAGAACCACACAAATAAATGGAATGAAATCATCATATCAAGTTGCAAGCAGAATTATTGTTAAATCTATGTCACAACGAGAAAAAGCAACCAAGTTGGCTAAACACAAGCCATTCTCTCTCTCTGATGCATACATAATAAAGTAATGTATGACTGAAGTGATGGAGAGACCATGTTTGAAGGCAAACAAAAGCAAATCCCCCTCAGATCGCACAGCAACCAGAATAACTGAAATACTGGCTGGTAGGCTTGGGCGGTATCATTTTTTTCACACAGTCATATTTTGATGACATAATACCCCGGTATACGGTATATGACGGTATGACTTTCATTTTCATCAGCGGGGGGGGGGGCAACCCGTGTTACCAAGTAAACAAATCATTGTTAGCGCTCAGTCTCAGAATGGTAGTCAGAAGCCTGCACCGTTAGCGTTAGCATGTAGCCTAGCCATGGCAGACTATTTGATTCCTTAAAGCCTCGAAATTGCCTGGGTTTTGGTCATATGCTCCCGAAATGCTCGCACTGTTTGGCTACTTCTATGTGCAGTGAAAACTACTCGAATGCTTTATAATCTAGTCATTTGATTTAGTTCAGGGTAATCTAAGATTAGCCGCAGCGCTAACGCTAGTTAACGTGAGCTAACGCTAGCTAATCAAGCTCACAGAGAGAGATAAACAGCTGACAACGGATAGTACAGGACGGTACAAATACAATAAAAAAGCGGGTGGGGGCTGTTGTGTAAACCTTGTACTCTTTAGTTCACATATAATAAGAGACGGATTATTTGCTTGCTCCACTAGTGCACCACAACAACACACACCAACTCTCGTCACAACGCTTTACGGTATTTTCACAGCACTGTCAAAACATTACCGTAAAACGTGAACACCGTTGTGACCCACTCGCTCCACTAGTGAGGACTGGTCTCGCCCTCTTTGAATACTTAGTTGAAACCCTTTTTTTGTGGAATATTTGATGCGGCCCAGCCTCACCCATACTCTACCTCCAGCGACCCCCAGGTAAATTGACTTTGAGACCCCTGCTCTATACTGTACCTGTCTCTGTACGTACGTCAGGCTGAATGAAGTAGGGTACAATGTAGGGCTGGGCGTTGGTTGAAGCCAAAATTTAACAATCATGTTAAACATCATGAATCTCTTTTTTGATATATATTAGGGAATTAGGCATATGTGCTGTATTTCATTGATCCTTGAAGATTAAATAAAGATTGAATGAATCTCTTAAAGGCCCCATGAAATCAAAATACGATTTGCATGTTCTTTTATCACATAATGTATTGCAGTGATTGTCACTTATACGCTAGTATCTGTCCCAACAATGACATAAACGTAGTTTTGTAGATATGGTATCTTAGAGTTTGTAATTTCCTGGAAAACTATTTTAAAAATGTTGAGTCATCCTAATTCTGTTTCCAATTAAACGCTTTCTAGAATGACATTTACATCACATTCAGGGGAGGAAATTAGGCCACTTTACTGGCCAAATGCTAGTATTTTTTACGTTTGGCTGGTAAAAAAAATCAGATACCCGCCAGTTGGCTGGTAAGCCAAAAAGTTTGTTTCCTCCCCTGCTGGAGAGTATACAAAAAAATAAAACATTCTGCAATCACTGCACTGGCAAACGGTGCGCGTCTTCTGAGTGTTCGCTTTAGTTGACAGTGCCACGAGAGCACTGCACAAGACCACCTGCGGACATATGTTTAATAAACGTTTGCGCAGTACTGGCCAACCCGCGGACATATAATAATAAAAGTCCTGTGGTACTAGGCTAGCCATCAGGAGCACTCGCAAACAGATAACGTTAAACACAGCAGAAGATGGAAAACACAAAACAGACAGACTGACCAACGGGGAACTGCATCCAACCCTAGTACAACCCTCGAGTATAAGTTACTAAGGACACATTTAAATAACAGAGGAGTAATGTTAGTCTACTGGAACTGTATACAGTGGTTAGCTTCTAGTTAGCGTTTAGCTATAGCTGCTTGCTAGCTAACGTTAGACCCGTGTGCTCAAAGCAGCCAGCTAGGTGTATCCGTTATGACTATAATGTTTCCAAAAAAGCACCGGACTACGACGTAAGGTTAGACATTTTATTTCATGCTCAAAAGCCCCTGGCTTGCACATCGCAGTCACGAAAGGGGCTAGCTCAACCAGTGCACTGTGCACAACAGCACACCAACCCAACTGACGTTACCACAACACTTGACGGTACTTCACAGCACTGTCGTAAGACCACCGTGCTGTCTTAAAGGCACAGTGTGCCTACCCAGATGCATACACAACATTGACGCGGCTTGACATACAAAGAAGTAATTATCACAATTAGCGATTTTTTTTGTCTGGTAAAAAATCTGTTTGGCTGGTAAAAAAAATCAGATACTCGCCAGTTGGCTGGTAAGCCAAAAAGTTAGTTTCCTCCCCTGATCACATTGTAAGTAAGCTAGCACTCGACCACTTAACTAAATTGAACAAATGTTCAATGTTAGCTTGCTAGCCAACGTTACTAATGTTGCTTACGTACGTTGCTCACATTAGCTTGCTAGCTAATAGGTCGACCATAATGCACATTCAGCACAATTGGCTACTGTACATTCCAATCAATATCCACGATAGGCCCCTCCCTAGCTTCCTGTTTTCAAAGGAAACACTAAAAAAATTGGAATCAAATAGCAGCAGCCGTTTCATTCATTCATTCAGACTTTTACAACCTCATTATGCTCACGATATCTATGGTAATTGCATCCCTCCAGTACAGAGGCTGTTTCATGCCCGTTTAATTCAACTGGATGCACAACAAATAAGGGTGGTTGGAAGAATCCATACAGCACAGTATTACGATATTGTATCGAAACACAGACGACCAAGTATCCTTAATTTTTTTTGCTACAATGAAAATGATTGAAGTGAGACAGAAAACTTTATCTTATTAATTAAAACAGATGTTGACAGTTTTCCCTTGGGGACATCATTTGCAGTTAAAATTGGTAATAAATCACAATGTCAATATATCATAATATATGTTATCAAAATAACAAAATGTTATTATGCTATCATGACTTAAGTATTGTGATAACATCGTATGATGAGAACATCACAAATGTGTTGACAGACAAACATCAAACATGTTGACAGACAAACATCCCAAACGTGTTGTTGACAGACAAACATCACAAACGTGTTGTTGACAGACAAACATCACAAATGTGTTGACACTACAGAGGACCAACACCATGGAGAATATGGTAATTATGCAATGGTGTAGTAATAAATAATATTATTCTTTATAAAGAATGATCGTTTCATTTATCGTTACCAATGTAAATGTGTAAATGCCCAGCCTTGGTACAATATTACTTTAGCCTAACCTGCACAATCAGATTTGAGTTGGCATTTTGTTACCAAACCAAGCGCAACCATTGCTGCGTAGTCCCACTGAAGGCATGTGTTCACCTCACACACAGCAGCTAAACGACCTGCCTGATGGGCTGGCAACACTTTAGACTGACTCATGACCATATCATCCTCGTTTCCATGGACACCACTGACTAAAACATGGAAGTGAGCCACGAAGTTAAATTATTATTTAAAAAATAAATATATTATTTAACTTTTTCAACACATTTTATTGGTTGCTTGCTAGGGGTAGAATGGTACAGTGGGCCATCTGTAGCTTACATAGCTTGCTGGTGGTGGAATGGTACTCTGTAGTTTACATAGCTTGCTAGTGGTGGAATGGTAGGCCATCTGTAGTTTACATCTACTGTAGCATACAACTTTGTCTCGAGGTTCCAAAATGTTGATGTCTACCAAATCTACAATCCAAAGTATTTCCAAACAGGGCTTTTTAGATTTTTCAGAGTGCAAATCACTCTCTCTGCTGCTGCTCTCTGCTCTCTCTTAGCTCAAGGGATAGACCTACATCTCATTTTCAATCTGCTATGAAATTAAGTTGAGGGAAAACAGCCGTGCTTCTTTTTTTCTTTTCACAATCAAATATATCTATATATTTTTTAAACAATTTTATTATTTTAAAGTGCTATAGATAACATTCAGCCAAGTGATGTTGCACTAGATCACCACATGGGGAAATGGGGAGCAGGGAGGGGATACATGCCTGCAACATGTAAACAACAATGTTCATTATGGACATATTATGGATGTATTCTTTTTGAAAAATTATTACTTCAGATAGAAATGTTATTTATAGCACCTTTCATTTAATATAGAACATAGACCTAATAGCCTCTCACATTCACAGTTTGGATTAACTTTACAACTATACATCATCGGCTGTCCAAAGAAGTTCAAAACAAAAGTTATACTGTCCTTCAGCACAAAGGGTTAAATTAATAAACATTGTTTATTCAATATGTTGAGGGGAAATAAGGAGTATAAGTAGCAGCGGTTAGTTCCTACTTCCTCTTTGGGCGGCGATGTTTGACAATGAAACAAACATCGTCTTGTTTGGTCACAATGCCCACTTTCACCAGACAAGGAAGCAGTGTGTTGAAGGTGAGGCAGCAGTTCTATTAAACTATTCTGGTAAACAAAACCCACATCTGGTGAAACAGTTACAGGATTAGAAATAACAAACCACTCAATATTTGGGGGCGACCGACAGTAGCACAAAAGGTTCCCGGTCCGATTGCGGCCGCTCCTCCCAGCAGTGGGTCGAAGTGTCCCTGAGCAAGACACTTAACCCGCTCTGCTCCCGATAAGCAGGTTGGCACCTTGCATGGCTGCCTCTGCCGTCTGTGTGTAAATGTGTGACTGAATGTGAGGCATAAGTTGTAAAGCGCTTTGGATATACTGTAGTCTGTAAGCACTAGGGCTGTCTTAAATACTTTGAAGCTTCGTTAGATGGCACGAGCTTCGAACATTAAAAATATATAAAAAATCTTTTTTTGCCTCCAAAATCTTGCGCCTCCATTTCAATGAAACTAAAGTAAGCGGCGCCTTCCCGCCTCCATTCCAATGAAACGCAAGTAAGCGGCGCCTCGACTCCACCTCTCTACAACAAGCACGTGGAGATTATCTGTGTTGAAAACACAAGGACATGTGCAGCAGACATGTCGACGAAGAAGTCATCAGACGTGTGGTTACACTTTAAAATATGCAAAGACAATGCCCAAAAAGCAGAGTGCCAGATATGCCAGAAGAAAATGGCATATCACAACTCTACAACAACTTTGTCAAATCACCTAAAAAAGGTAAGTATCGTTGTACACGACGGCGACGCCACACAAAACATTAATAAGGCTATGCCTATGCTGCTATGACTAATGTGTTACTAAGTTGGCTCATTTAATTGTAATCATCTGCTTTTGTAGGTGCATTGTCTGATATAATTATAAATAATAAATGATCAATTAAATATAATATAATTGTTTGCTTGATAGACGAAGGTTGCAACATAATTATGTAATGTCATGTCGTTGGCTGTGAGAGCAGCCCCACTGCACCCAGGCAGCGCAGCCGAGTGAAACCTTGTTGGCTGCGTCACAGTCACGAAAGGGGCTACTTAATTAATCCAATCCACTTTATTTATAGAGCACATTTAAAAACAACAACGTTTACCAAAGTGCTGTACAAGTCCCACAACATAAGATAAAAAAGAAATATTTAAAAATAAAAAAAAATATTATAATTAAAAAAAAATCGAAGCTTCGAATTAAAATCTAAGCTCGGCCCCGAAGCTTCGATTGCCAAAAAAAGCTTCGAAGGTCAGCCCTAGTAAGCACTATATAAATGCAGTAGTCCATTTACCAATATCAACACGATTCAATGCGTTGTCAATTTTCTCTTGATGTTGTAAACAAGTCACACACACACTACTAGGGCCTATAAAAGCCACTCACAAATTGGGATGGGCATTTGAAGGCATATCAATATTCAAATATTTTATCAAAAAAGATTTGGTCAATCGGACAACACACACAGACTAAAACTAAAATATCATCACAACCGTTTTCATGAAATGAGGAAACCAAATCCAAATGTGTTCGATTAATTGAAAATAGAAGAAAAAAAACTTAAACTCAGAAGGCTGAATCAGTGCAGTTGACACAAAACCATCAGTTATAGAGGAATACCTAGAATACATCAGCATCAGAGCTAATGCCAGCAGAACTCAAGAACTACTAGGAAATAGGAATGTCTGACCACCAAGTCTGTGACTCTTACCACCTAACCTGCACGGACTACAACGTATGGTGTATATAATGCCAGTTAGGGTACCTTGTGTATAATGTACCTTTACTTTTCTGTACTTTTACTCATAGTATATTAGGGCTGACCATCGAATATTTTTTTGGCATTCGAAGCTTCGGGGCCGAGATTTGATTTTAATTTGAAGCTTCGAGATAAAAAATTATTATAATAATTTATTAAAAAGAATATATATATATTTTTTGTGGGACTTGTACAGCACTTTGTTCAACTTTGTTGTTTTTAAATGTGCTCTATAAATAAAGTGGATTGGATTGGATTAATTAATTTAATTAATAGGGATGCTCGATATTGGCTTTTTTACCGATACCGATATACCGATATTTTCCAACTCTTAATTTCCGATACCGATATCAACCGATACCGATATATGCAGGGTTCCCCCCCCCCCCCCCCCAAAAATGGAATAATTAATTTCAGGTAATTAACATTACATATCTCTTGTTGTGGAATTAACACAACATTATGCATACTTTTGACAATAAATAAAATCAGAATTTGTTCTTACTTGCTTGCCTGGGTAAATAAAGGTTATAGAAATGTTTAAAAAAAAAAAAAAAAAAAAAATTGAAAACCGATACCGATATTTTCCGATATCACATTTTAATGCCGATATCGGCTGATAATATCGGTAGGCCGATAATATCGGACATCCCTATTAATTGATAATGAGTCGGGAGCTGCGCTGCCTGGGCGGCTGCTCTCCGTTACACAGCCAACAACATTACATTACATAATTATGTTGCAACCTTCGTCTATAAAGTAAACAATTATATAAATATTTATATGTAGTTAATAGAGACAAAGGCAGAATTCGACTTAATTTTTTATTAAGACATGTTTTTATATGGGTCGGGACAATATAAAAAATACTATAGAGGGGGGGGGGGGGGGGGGGGAGAGCGAGCAAGAGCCCATGTATTGTATTTATTATTTGTATGTCTTTTAACACTATGATCGCCGCGGACGAGTTTTCACGTCATTCCGAGCCATGCTCATTCTGCCGAAGACGCCGTAACTCGTCTTTGATGTCAATATTTAAAAAATCTGTCATCGAAATCATATTTCCATTCCGGAGACCTGAGACACACTGCTGATCTCCTCTCAACTCTCTAGCGGTTCAAGAGCGCCATCTGGTGGCCGATCGGCAGATCGCCAACCGGATATTAACCTTTGAACCGGTAGTACTCATCCATATGTGGTCCGGCCACTCGCTATAGCTCCATCTTGAAACACTGGATAATAGATTGCTCGCCCTAACTCAATAAACAACGTTATTTGGACGTATATACTATTATACAACCTGGAAATGGATCGGGCATTTCTACATCCCATAATAGAAAAAAATCTGTTCCACGCTCATCTGCCAGCGGCGCGAGGAAGCCACGGTAAGATTCAGCATTATTTTCTAACGTATTCTATACTAACTGATCTGATGAACATATGACCCACTCTGGATGAATCATCTAACGCTGCCCACGGAATTATAAACGATCTCCCGCCCATCCGGTCAACATCAGATGATGCGTAGAAACTTCTAGAAGTACGTCCAGTTGAAACTTTTTATCTCGCACAGATTCCTACCAAACTGTATTTGATCATCAATATAATGCATTTGGGGCTATAAATCACATTCTGAAGAAAGCTGCAGAAAATGATAAAAACATACTTATACTTTAGACCATATTTTAGTATGAATATGTGAATGAAAAAGTTTAACGTTGCTACACCCTGAACAATACATATAGGACATTGAATGGGCCATAATAATGGCAATTTAGCAATAGAATTTAAAAAGTTATAGCCCTGCAAAGAAGGGGAACTTCTCCATAGACAAATAGAGCTGGCGAGGGATGGTAAATTATGAATTTAACCCATGGCGATTAAAGTGTTAATTTACATTAATTCTGATTTAATTACTGGACTGTCATTATTGTTATTATTATTTCTGTTATTGTCCTGTGATTTATCATTTATTATTGATTATTATTGTTACTGTATTGTTTCATGTTAAAAAAAGGGAAAATAAAAAACATTTGTTCAAAAAAGAAAATACTATAGAGAATTGTCAGTGCTGTAAAGTTTAAACCTTTTTAAATCTTAGACAAACGAAACACTTTGCTTTCATGAAATATTGTAAGCCGTCATTTATTTTGAGGCTTTATAAAAGCAGCACAATGAACACAAATCTGTCAGTGCCGAGTCCCACCTCATCTTAAATAACAAACGGCATTGCTTGTTGTAGTTAACAAAGAGAGGCAGAGTTGATTTAGCAGGTACATTTTTTTTTAAATAAAAATCGAATTTGAATTTTATTTTCCCATTCGAATCCCATGCCCATCGAACGAAGCTTCAAAGTATTTAAGACAGCCCTATAGTATATATATATATATTCAGATACAAATTCTTTATTGCCTATATTTATTGTAACGTATAATATAACTGATAGGGCACCGTTTACATTTCTCATATTCAGAGTTAATTATATGTTTCCATCACTGCCCAAAAGATTCCTCATATTTCTTTATATTCAGATCTAAGATAAGATGATCCTTTATGAATCCCCTTGTATTACCAATATTTATGTCTTTCTACTATTACCCTGCCCATACCTGTACCTCCCCTCCCCCCTCCTGCTATGACGCCCATATTTCCCCAAAGGGATCAATAAAGGAATATCTTATCTTTAAATAGTCCCGATATTCAAATAATCGTGGCCATCTCTACTCAGAACTAGGGCTGCCTGTCACGATTCATCGATCGAGGATGACATTTTATCGATTTGCATATTCCTGATCGACGCATCTTATTGTTGTTACTTGTATGCCTTTTCGCGGTGGAAATGGCAGACGTTCAAAGTCATAACATGTGCAACGTATAATCGAACTAGTGCCCAATAAATCACATTCGAAATATAAATAACTTCTCTTAACTAAACCACTATTTGTGATTCCGCTTAGAGCCAGGACTCGACAGTGCGCGTTTCGGTCGCATTCGATAACTTTCAAGTCAACTCCAGGCGGAAGGGAGGGGCTGAGCCTGATGCCTCCGCCTTCTATTTAGAAGCTATGACATCTAGCTCTTCAGCCCTGCGTTCTACAGCCTGTGACAACTCCTTTTGTGAGTTGCGCTGTTTCTATGTAAACTCCACGAGCAACGGGTCCAATGAGCCCGTCTCTCTCCCTCTCTCTCTGTACGTTCAATGATTTGAAGTAGCGTTACACTATAAAAACGAACTGGATAGTTGATAATAAATATTTCAATTCATTAGCAAAAATATTGTAAAATATTTTACAATCCTGATTCCTGAGCCTATTTTATTCAAAAGGAAGATATTGATTTAAATATGTATAGTCTATATACAAATATTTTGTAATCATATCTCCTGTGCTGGCACATGCACTACCATAGCGTGGAGTGGAGAGATAACACAAAATATAAGAGATATACTAAAAAGCTATTTATAATTTTTGGCTGGTAAAAAATCTCTCTGGCTGGTAGTGTTATATTATTTCAAGATAATAAAGTAGCTATAATAAGTCAATAGATAGAAAGCAGTAATGGCATGTAGGTTACTCACCCTACTCGTGTACAGTAGGCCTCCACACTACACAGCATTTATAGACATAAATAAACTTCATGGCTCATCTCCTACTCTGGGTATTGAGTAGGTGGTGTCAAAGAGCCAAGTACCGATGTGACTAGGCCTGTCACGATAACACATTTTGCTGGGCGATTAATTGTCCCAGAAATTATTGCGATAAGTGATATTATTGCGGTTGAGAGAAATAATTTTTTTGAGAAATGTATTTCCCAAAAGTTTTCAATCAACTTTTTTTTTTACTAATATAATGATAATAGCATAATAATGCAAGGAAACCGTTTCAAAGTGCAATAAACCTTTATTTAACATTGGAAGACATTTTAAATATCCTAAATTACTACCTAACCAATCAGATATGAGGTAGCGTCAGAAGCAGAGTAACCTCGTTCCCAGTTTTATCTCCGTGAGAGCAATGATAAAACGAGCAGAGCAATGTGTGTGGACAAGAGGCGGGTTGCTATGTTTACTGTAGGAAGGGGCTTTTAGACCCATGTTTTTATTTTTTGCTTCGAAAAGAGGGACATCATCTCAATATGCGGGACGTGGGACATTAGGTAAAATGGCTGTGCAGTATACAACCAAAAGCGGGACACCTGGTCACCCTAACTGTGGCTCGCGTTTGTTTACTGTGGCTCGCGGATTATGTGATGGGCAAGCTACTTGGAAAATGTAGTAAGCTACACTACCAGTTACTCTTGATTAAAATATAGCTCAACAATAATCAAATAAACACAAATATATACTATCTCTATTGGAATGGAGACTTTTCAGCACAGGATAAACTAGGGATGGGCAAAAAAAACAGATCGATTGATCACATGATGTACTTGAGTACTCGTGGAGGAAAACGCTGTACAAAATAAACGTCTTTTCCGGTGTTTTAGACTTTGCTCTTTTATTTTGAAACCCACCGACCGGAAGTATTGTTGTTATTATCCTAGCAGAACCTATGAGCGGACAACTTGTGTCGTCCGGTTCTGTGTTTTTGAGCTAATGATAAAACAAATGTTGAGATGGTTGGTGAACAACTAACTTTAGGTTAGTTTTAACGTTAGCTACTAACGTTAGATGCAGCTACTACAGGCAATCAACGATGAGGAGGAAGCGTCATAGCATCAACACTAGATCTTTAATCTTTATTTAGCAGTCCAGTTTCTCCGGGCAGTAGCGTATAGCGTTTGTTCACGCTACATCACTACTTGGGTCTAAAAATAGCTACACTACAAAGAACGCTACTTGGTTCAAAAGGAGCGACGCTACCATCACGCTACTGAGAAATGTAGTTAAGCTATGTAGCGTTGCTACTGCCCAACATACGCATGGTGCTCACAGGAGCTCCCGTGCTGTACTCTGTAGTAACGCCAGCGGCCCGCCTCCCCACACGGAGAGGTACTGGTTCCCGCCTCATTAAAACAAACACGCAAATAGCAATTAATTGCGCCCATCAAAATCATTGCATTCATTTTCATTATTGCGCGATAAATTGATTTATTGCTTATTGCAACAGGCCTAGATGTGACCCAAGGATACTAGGAAAACATTTTGAAATATTCAATTGCAAATATAATCAATTGTTGTTGATTTTTCTGGTAAATTTATAGTTTAAATTAATCGACTAATCGATAAAATAATCAACAGATTAATCTATAACAAAATAATCGTTAGTGAGAACCCTACTTAGAACACAAAGTCGCCTAAAGCTTCAAAATAGATTTACATGGCCGAGGGCTATTTCCTTAATTCCTGAGAAGCTTTGGAGATGGGACGATTTCACCGGACAGCCACAATGTTTAATGACAACATCTCTGTGTGCCATTTCAATATATTTTAAACGTTTAGTCCTATTCACGTCCTCTCTAAAAAACAGGGCAGTCCATCACTCACAGCCTGAGGACATATATTATGTTGTAGCACTGCCAAGATGTGACATAATCCATCAATCATCACAAAGCCTGGAGAGAGAAATGTCGCCAGGTCACTTTTAAAGTGTTAAAGTTGGACGCCTGGCTGTCACTAGCTTCACTTATAGAGGGGAGGGGATACAACCCATGACACTGCCTGCAGCAATCACACTAAAATATACAGAGGGGGGGGGGGCAGAGAGGGAGAGAGGGGGAGAGGGGGAGATAGAGAGAGAGGAGATAGAGGAATAGATAGAGAGGAAGGGATAGAGAGACAGCAAGAGGGGGAGGGAGAGAGACAGAGACACAGATAGAGGAACATGAGAGACGGGCAGAGAGAAAAATACAGAGCGAGAGAGGTACACTACAACCTATGACATTGCCTGCAGCAGTCACACAAAAATACACCAGTTTTCAAGCCAAAAGTGCAATGAGAGAGAGAGAAGAGAGAGAGAGAGAGAGAGAGAGAGAGAGAGAGAGAGAGAGAGAGAGAGAGAGAGAGAGAGAGAGAGATGACAATGACATGTTTAATGTAGTATTAGATTATGAAAACCTATGTAACGTGTTCTAGTGACTGGTTGGTTCTTAACTCATTCAGCGCCAGGGGTCGCTGTTTACCTTACCGTTGAAATGCGATCGCGTTTTAACATGGGGATACGTGGCTGTGTTTGCAGGCATAAAGCTATATTATAGCTATGGATCTAATAATATAGTCGATTGTCATTTCTGAGTTTCTTCCGGTCAAGATGCAAAAAACTGATAATTTTTCCATCCATATATTTCCGTTTTATACCGTTGTGAATACGAGTGTAGTTTCAGGGCGGTCTGGTGTAATTTCCAAAATGCTTCGTAATGGCCGGAAACGTGTATTCTTGTAAAAGCGTTATCGTTTCTTCACTGGACTAGCTACTGTTCTCAAATCAAATTTAGATTATCGGTATTATGTTTCATCATGGTTGTATGAAAGTGGGGGGGGGGGGGCGCACCTCTGTGCTTTGATCGCTACCAAGGGAACACGCCACACACACACACATGCTCCCGATCGCATGAAAGAATTTTTGGATTAACGCAATATTGATACCATTTAGCCCTTACCTTGACCAGGATCTGTCCCGAAAAGAATATTCCCATTATCTGATCGCCATTCCAAGTACTGATCGCGATCGTGTTTCCAACGTAATCCAGCAATGAACATGAACCCGGGGGGCCCGACCCTCGTCGATGCCTGACTGTGTTATAAGCGCTTGCCCTGCCCGAGTAGTTAGACCCCGCCCACTGGCCGCAGATCGGCCCAGACACCAAGCCAGATCGTTTCAAATGGAGTGCAATAGCGGCCGCAAGGCAACAGGCGGCGTTATTGGACTTTTGCTATCTCAGACCAATCCCAAGTGATAACACACAGCTGCCTGCATGTTTATGAATGGAAATATCGAATAAAAGAAATAACGATCATAATAACGAGACTCGTTGTTGGCGTCCAACGATTGGCGGGCTATAACGAGTATACTCGTCATTGGCAATTAAAGAGTTAAGGTCCCCCAAGTTTGCTCGGAACAACGTAAATCCACATTTCACTATGATGCCCCTAAGCTCATGAAAATGTAAAATTACCTATGTATTAGTGTAGTCAGGAAAGTGTTTTTCCAAAAATACCACACCATCTGAAGGAGAGCTGTGCCTTGTCACACCTTGTTTTTGGCTTTGTAACGTGAACGATGTCAACATTACCTGGAACACTTGTTACGGGTGCGTCAGATCTTTCTTTAAGTTCCTGAATGTGTCAAGATCATTTCCATTTTGTTTTCTGATCCTTCTTCCCTCTCCTCTGTCGGAAAACTAAAGCTGCGTCAGCTAGCTCACTAGAACTGATTTTGTGTGACAGTGACCTAGCAACAGTGTATGTTTACAGCTCTCGTGTGCACCAACAGTACACATTGTATTTCGATCTGAATACATTTTGCTCTGCTATGATTTTTTTTGTTCCACTGGTAGTCTCTGATAACCAGAGTCCCAGACCTCTCTCCAGACTGTATTAGCGCTGTGCCAGCATTCCACCAGACTAGTGGAACAACAATACAACTTATGGGATCGTCTTTTTGTCTCCCTCTCTCTCTCTCCCCATCAGTCTCTCCCTCTATATTTCTCTCCATCAGTCACTCCCTCTATCTCTCTCTCTAACAGTCTATCCCTCTATTTATCTCTCTCTCCATTAGTCTCTCCCCCTATCTCTCTACCTCTATCTCTCTCAATCAGTCTCACCCTTTATATCAATTTCTCTCTCCATCAGTCTATTTATCTCTCTATCATTCTATCACTCTCTCTCCATCAGTCTCCCCCTCTATCCCTCTCTCAATCAGTCTCTCTCCCTCTCTCTCTCCATCAGTCTCCCCCTCTATTCCTCTCTCTTATCAGTCTATCAGTCTATCCCTCTCTCTCCATCAGTCTCCCCCTCTATCCCTCTCTCAATCAGTCTCTCTCCCTCTCTCTCCATCAGTCTCCCCCTCTATTCCTCTCTCTTATCAGTCTATCAGTCTATCCCGCTCTCTCCCCATCTCTTGTAGTACTGACAGTCTCACTATGTTCACCAATATATCTGCTAAATAAATTACATGTAGGCTAATGATGTGTTCTGCTTAGGGATGCACTGATCCGATATTGGTATCGACCGCCGATATCAGTAAAATAGCTGGATCAGGTATCGGTAAAAAATATATATATATCGGATTTTTTTTAATATATAATAAATAAAATAAGAAATAACCATTCAGTACATTTATATCTATGTGTTAATCTGTTACATTTAGTTTCACTAAGTTAGGAAAGTAATGTTTTAAGTCAAGCCTGATGTTGCCTTGCACAAAAGAATAATCCCAGTCTCTTCCACACAGTGACAGTGAGGCATACTAGGGCTGACCTTTGAAGCTTTTTTTGGCAATCGAAGCTTCGGGGCCAAGCTTCAATTTTAATTCGAAGCTTAGAATTTTTTTTTTTTTTAATAAATTAATTATAATAATTAAAAAAAAATGTATCTTATGTTGTGGGACTTGTACAGCACTTGGTAAACGTTGTTGTTTTTAAATGTGCTCTATAAATAAAGTGGATTGGATTAATTAATTAAGTAGCCCCTTTCGTGACTGTGACGCAGCCAACAAGGTTTCACTCGGCTGCGCTGCCTGGGTGCAGTGGGGCTGCTCTCACAGCCAACGACATGACATTACATAATTATGTTGCAACCTTCGTCTATCAAGCAAACAATTATATTATATTTAATTTTTTATAATTATATCAGACAACGCACCTACAAAAGCAGATGATTACAATTAAATTAGCCAACTTGGTAACACATTAGTCATAGCAGCATAGGCATAGCCTTATTAATGTTTTGTGTGGCGTCGCCGTCGTGTACAACGATACTTACGTTTTTTAGGTGATTTGACAAAGTTGTTGTAGAGTTGTGATATGCCATTTTCTTCTGGCATATCTGGCACTCTGCTTTTTGGGCATTGTCTTTGCATATTTTAAAGTGTAACCACACGTCTGATGACTTCTTCGTCGACATGTCTGCTGCACATGTCCTTGTTGTTTTCAAGACAGATAATCTCCACGTGCTTGTTGTAGAGAGGTGGAGTCGAGGCGCCGCTTACTTTCGTTTCATTGGAATGGAGGCGCAAGATTTGAGGCAAAAAAAAAATTTAAATTTTTTTTTTTTATAAACTTCGATTTTTTTTTAATGTTCGAAGCTTGTGCCATCGAAGGAAGCTTCGAAGTATTTAAGACAGCCCTAAGGCATACAGTTTATTAATTGAATGAATGAAGTTTATTTTCTGTCTTTGTTTACAACCAATCAAAAACACACTTGTGATCCTTTACAATTCTTAAAAACAAAATATATTTTAATATAAAAAAAATAAAAAAACGTGGATAATTTTTTTTTTTTTTTTTTTTTTACTTTTTTGGACAATGGGTATCGGATCTCTCTCTCTCTCCCCGGCTCCGTCTCATATCAGTCGTATATTCTCGTCACTCGGTCATGGAGGGTAGGTGAGGGTGGGTGAGGCATCATAGGCTTGGCAGAGGGTTTATAATAAGTGAGAAGGCCACAGCAGTGGCTACTAGGACCAGGCTGGCCTCTCTCTATAGGCCCCCTCGAATGACCCAATGTGTGTGAAGGTTGTTTTCTATTCAGCGCCTTCGGTTCCAATTAAATATCAGTGGGTTTACATTTACAATACATTTAGCTGAGAGGGTTAGCCTAAACATCTACAGCAACAGTGGGCAGCCTACTCAAAAAGATATCTCCACAGAATCACACAACAAACAAACAAACAAACAAACATGCACAGACATAGAGTGAGGTCAGAGAGGGAGAGAGAGCAGGGAATAAGAGAGAGAGCAAGAGTGAGGGATAGAGAGGTCACACAAGAAAAGGTTTCATCTAGCAAGGCTTGGTGCAGTCTGTGACTATTCTAATGTTTAAATGCCATGACAGCCACGTTTTTAAAACAAGGTGGTATAGTTTACTGTAGGTAGGGACCAGACTGAATTTATCTTCAGCTGTTCTGTCATTCCACAATAATGTGAGCAGCCTCGTACTGGTGGCCCGAGGGCACATATCCTGTTGTGCAGTGCTGTTGCCAAGATAGTGACGAGGCAATCTATCACCATACACATCAACCCACACACGCAATGTGTCAAAAGGAAAGCCTGAAATGTTTCCTTAGTAACAGACTGTACATGTATGCTCTCTCACCTCTCTCTAATGAGGAGGACAACTAAACCTACATAGTAGAAAGCCTTGACGGAATCAATCTCTAGGCTTCTGTGTCACAAAACTAAAAACAGCTTTTAACTGTGCCAACGGATTCAAAAGTAGCATCCCACAAGACAAGCCTAAAGTGACTCAAGTGTAATATTCTATATGGTAGGCTAGTAGGCTACACTTAAGGTTTTGGGTCAATATTGCCAACAGGACATGCTGACCTGTAGTATTGTATTTTTATATTGTATTTTAATAATATTGTATTTTTATTAACCTTTATTTAATTTTTTTTTTAATCAATTTCAGTTAACTTTTTAGATTCGTTTTTTTGAAGGGAATGTGAATGAATACTATCATTCATTGTATATTCAATGTTGAATATTTTTTTTCTTATTATTTTAATTGTACTACTACCGTAATTCCTCTAATAGTAACCGGTATTCAATTAAAAACCGGGTCTCTATTAATGACCGGGTGCGCTGTTGAGCTAAGCAATTATAAGCCGGCCTCCTAATACAAGCCGGGTTTCATGTATATTAGAGTTATTGTTGTTATATGCTGGCCTGGCTGTGCAGTAAATACCATATAATGGTATGCTGTTAAGGTTTACCAAGAGAGTAAGCCTACCTCAGAATTGTATAAAATGAAGTTATTATTATTATTATACCAGTATTGTGATTGCACTATTTTACTTTATTTTACTTTTTTTGACCACCTGTAATTGCACTGTTTACTACCGTATTTCATACAGTACTTGCTTGGTTTCAATAAATGAACCCAGTACATTTTACTGGGTTCAAACTGACACAAAATGTTGATTTATTCATTATGATCTGTTTGAAAATTAGAAATATAGGCCTCTCTCTTATACATGCCTCCTCCTAATACAAGCCTGGTATCCGCTACAGTTGAAACAAATACAAGCCGGGGTTACTATTAGAGGAATTACGGTAATTACATTCTGTATTTTGTATTGGCACATGTGCACTATGATGAAATAATGCCATTAGATAGACTTTGGTCATCGCAGGACTAAAGACTACTATTTTTGGGAGGAGGAGTCTTTGGATTGTTCATGGTAAGTGTTTGGAGAAGATTGGAATAGATCGAGTGCGTCCAGACGTTTTTTTTAGTAAACCGCAACCCGACTCTGTATACAGTCCCTGTCGGGTTCACACGGTTATGGTTTCTCCTAGAAATGTGGGTGTGTGCTGAAGTCGGCGTTAGTACGTGGTGGGCCCCAATAATGCCTATGGCAGGGGAAAACACAGCTAATCCAATAATGGATATTATGGTATATAATACCCTCCCTACTGAGACACATGACACATTAACCATCATCACCCTGAGGCTATTCCATACGAAACTGTCATTTCAACATTACGATGCAGAAGGGTAAAGTCCTCTAATAGTTACTGTGTGACCCACACAACACACTGCCATCACAATGTCGTTCCTCATATCCCAACTATTGATTTAGTTGTCCCATTTGGCATCCGTCAACAGTGGTCAACAATATTTGCAAGTGAATCGTCATAATTTCATCTTTGTTGGCTTACTATGACTGATTTATGAAGGACGACAGGGTTTCCATAAAGCCTGGCCAGAGCAAGCAACACAAATACTCAACAACTACCAGTCTGCAATTCAAAACACTTTCATCTCCATCATTCACTATGCTCTCTTCACTCTCTATCGCTATCTCCCTCTATCAGTCCCTCCCACCATCTCTCTCCCTCTATCCATCAGTCTCTCTCTCTATATCTTGCAGTACTGACTGACAGTCACACTATATTCACCAAAGTATAAATTAATTAATGGCATGTAGGCTAAACAACACTTTCAACACGGTCACTATATCACTATGAATTGAAAATGGGGGACCCTGATGTAAACAAGACAAGAGTATTTCTCTGGTCTGCATCCCCTTAACTGAGCCGTACTGTATTGTACCCATTCTGCAATCTGTTAAGTAAAGTTGTCATTCATTCATCCACCCTGTGGTTCAGAATGTCAACGACAACAACCAACTCCATCATCACCCCCTGACCCCCTCACTCGCCCGTCTGTCTCTCTTCTCAGTCTCTTACCGCTGACGGGAGTCCGAGGACACCGAGCTGCAACTCTGCACCGACAGCAGCGTGGAGGACTTCCGTGGTCCCACCGGGCTGGGCAGCATGCTGGACGAGGAAGGAGTGAGCAGAAGGTTCCCCTGCGACGAGAGCGACCCTCCTCTCCGCTTCTCCAGGAACACCTCCTCGGTCCCCGGGTCGTCTCCTCGGTCGAACCCGACGACAGAGTCCGACGACGGTAGGACCAGGATAGGAGGAGGCGCGTTCAGGACCCCTATCCTCGGTGTCGTTGTTTGAGACGGGTTGACGTTCCCGCAGCTCACGGACGCGGAGAGGTTGGCGGCGGGGAAGGTGCCGTAGTAGCCGTTATTGTTGCCTTGTTGACCGGTCTCCGGCGACAGGCGCCCCGCCGCCACCGAGCAGAAGCTCTCACGGTGGCCGCTGTTCCCACCACCGCCCCCATTCTCGTCGAATTCACTTTGTACGGGCCGTCCGTCCAGTGAAATGTTACTGAGAAACAAAAGGGCTGCTTGTCTCCGACGGGAATTCTCCCGGTTTCGTCTCGTGTGTTCTTTGCTGTGCGGTGTTTTGCCGTTGGCGGAGGTCGGTATCATACCGTGCGCACCGCAGGTAGCAGCCGCCGCCATCATCTCCTCTGCTCGTCCAACTGAGGAAGTGGATCAGGCCAAGCCGAAGTCAACTGTCAAACAAAACATTCTTATACCCGGGCGCGAGACCTGTTCACGCCCCCTCCGCGGTCTCATTGGCTCAGCGGGGACTACTAGTCCAGGCATTAGTAGGACCTGACCTCCCACACGTTGCAAAATAAATGCTTTTCAATAAATTTTTCTCATAAATATGTTACTTATATAATGTTATAAAGTATTGAAAAATACAGAAATTGGTGACGCCACAAATATAGACTGTACCATTAACCTTTAAGTTAGAAGGTAACCATTATCATATTAAATGCCCTCTGGGTTAGAAGAAGGTGGCTAAATACTAAATATAGACTGTACCATTAACATACTAAAGGCCCTGTAGGCTATAAGTTAGAAGGTGACTAAGTACTAAATATAGACTGTACCATTAATATACTAAAGGCCCTGTAAGTTAGAAGGTTACTAAATATAGACTGTACCACTAACATACTAAAGGCCCTGTAGGTTAGAAGGTGACTAAATACTAAATATAGACTGTACCACTAACATACTAAAGGCCCTGTAGGTTAGAAGGTGACTAAATACTAAATATAGACTGTACCACTAACATACTAAAGGCCCTGTAGGTTAGAGAAGGTGACTAAATACTAAATATAGACTGTACCATTATCATATTAAATGCCCTCTGGGTTAGAAGGTCGCTAAATTCTAAATATAGACTGACCATTAACATACTAAAGGCCCTGTATAGGTTAGAAGGTGACTAAATACTAATATAGACTGTACCATTAACATACGAAAGGCCCTGTAGGTTAGAAGGTTATTCAATACGAAATATAGACTGTACCATTAACATACTAAAGGTCCTGTAGGTTTAAGGTGGCTATTGTAGGCCTAGAGTAGACCATGGTATTGTTTTAACCAGTTCAAAATCATGCCCTAAGGCTTAGCATGCCCTATTTGCATACATTTGAATGAGTCCACGATAGGCTTAAAATAAATAGCTGAAGACCAAGGAACGTTTGTACAGAGATCCAGGCCCAGCCAATAGCATAACTCTATTATTAGGCTGTACTGTACTGTATAGGTACACTGTTTTGTTGGCATAACATAGGTCTATGAATACATTGCTTGGCTGTCCTGCCTGTTTTGGAATTGAAGATTGTATTCTTCAGCACCACTGCTTCCATCAATAAAATATGTCTATGCTCTGACAATTCAATCTATTGTTTGAAAGTCATTACAGTTGTTTATTCCAATCTGTTAGGCTTATGTAGATCATACTATATTTAAAACGTATACTATTCATAGAATGGAGTGGACTGCAGCTGGGATAAACACTGTGGAGAACGAGACAGACACACACTCAAACACACACACGCACACATGCACGCACGCACACACACACACACACACACACACACACACACACACACACACACACACACACACACTGCAGGCTGTGCTCAGTGACTTGTTGTTGGTAGTTGTTGGTATTTCCTATTTCTGCCTGGTGTTTTCCATAGTGCTTCAGCCTGTCTTCAGCTAACTCATGTATCATCTATTATCACCCACAGCGATAAACGCAATCTGATTAAATGAAAAGATGTAATGGCATATCTGTCTGTCTGTCTGTCTCTCTCTCTCTCTCTCTCTCTCTCTCTCTCTCTCTCTCTCTCTCTCTCTCTCTCTCTCTCTCTCTCTCTCTCTCTCTCTCTCTCTCTCTCTCTGATGGGATTAGTTCACATTTTATGTGCATTTTATTTATCACTGCATTCATATACTGCTTTTCTAGATACTGAATGTGCTTTACAATGCATGGTGAAAATGGCCTCCTTCACCACAAAATACACCCAATCTAGGCAGGCTCACTAGCTGCCATACACCAGCACCAGGCACACAACACACTACACAATGGCTGAGAGGCTCAGGAGACAAGGTTTGATGGCAGCCCATTAAGGGGGAGGGATGATTAGGTAGGGGTTCTTTAACGACCATATTCACTGTTTAACGTCTCATCCGAAGGACAGCGCTCACCTAATGTGTGCTGTCCCTGTTCAAATAAAGTAAAAAAAAAAAAAAAAAAAAACTGTTAGGTGCTGTCACTTTTCCCCCAAATCAAGTTTGAATTATATGAAATTTGTTTGAATTATATCAAACTTTTATGTGATCAGAATCTTCTATTATAACCCCCCCCCCCCCCCCCACACACACACACACACACACACACACACACACACACACACACACACACACACACACACACACACACACACACACACACACACACACAATTATTGTCATGGGTTTGGATGATTGTAATTGTGTATTGACATACTAACGCTTGCATATTTGTCTAAATGCCAAAGGATATCATGGAAATAATAATTGTACTTACATTGCCACCATGTGGTCATAATGTAGTATTACACATCATGAACCTGAATAATGTCATTTAACTGACATCACTGAGTGTATTGTGGGAAACCATACATCATGTGTAGTCATGACAACAAATATGCTTTAATGGACCTATGTCAAACCCTGCCTTCTTCTTCTTGATCCTCGAATCACAACTGTTGCTTCCCTTCGGCTGTTGTGATTGGAAGATCAAGAAAAGAGGGCAGGGTTTGAGATAGGTAAATTACATTACAAGATCTCTCCCCAAAGCAACCAACTCCCCTCTACACCCACACACAGCAGTGCTAAGATACACAACAAAACTCATCTGTGTCTCATAAAACTACGAGCTCCAGCAACTACTGATGCTAAGCTGTGATGCTAACTAACGCTACAAACATGTACCAAGTGATCTGGTCGTGAACTCAGGTCAATCTACGGGTTTAATTGGCCTTCACCCCTTCCACGAGTAGAGTCTGTGGTTACCAGGTATCTAAATTCATATTTTGGACTGTAAACCACCAGTTTTCAACCTTTTTGGTTCGCCACGCCTAAAAAAAAGACCATTCCTAAAGTTAAAAGAAAAAAAACGTCCAAACAGTAGAAAAGTCTTTATTGAAACGACGATTTCAGAGTGAAATCCTTAAAATATCCAACTCTCTCTCTCTCTCTCTCTCTCTCTCTCTCTCTCTTTCTCTCTCTCTCTCTCTCTCTCTCTCTCTCTCTCTCTCTCCGTCACATATAGTAATCTTCTTCTTCTATGTCTCCATGAGTGTCTTGGAACCCCAGGGCCTCGATGTCATGTGTGATGTCAGTGATGCGTTGGTTGAAATCCTGGGACCCCGAGGGTAAAGACCAGCCGTCGTACCTAAAGACACCACAGAAGAAGATGTTCAACAGCTCTTCTTCAGATCATTTAGGCTAGCAAGGACTTTAGCTTTTCCCTGTTTCAAACCAAGAGTGCTATGAAAGGCAGCAGCGATACCAATCAGGGGTGTGTATCGCAAATCGTTGTGTGATACTTTATATAATATTGTTGTAAGGCCCGGTATCGCATAATCTTATTTATTTTCCACATTTGGTCACTAAATTAATTCTGCAAGAACTTGTATTTTCTATTGATTAATACACATTCTAATATTCTAACAAGAAACTACAGTCTACAGGTAATCTCCCTTATATACAAAGCACTAAATGGAACAGGACCAAGCTACATTGCCAATTCTCTTGTCAACTATGTGCCCCCAAGAACATTACGATAATCTACTACTGGTTCATTGAAGGTTTATTGAAGGATATGGATTATTGTACTGTAAATGAGAGCTATCTTATCGCACTGTTTGTATTCTGTCTATTTTACTGCTATGACGCACTTTGGACTGAAAAGTATGTATGTATGAAGGGTGCTATACAAATAAAGTGTATTATTATTATTACCATTATAACCTTTTTACTCATACATTATAAAATCACAATATATTGCAGTGTTTATAGTATTGCTATATATTGAATGGTAACCCCTGTATTGTGATATGTATGGTATGGTCAGATCCTTGGCAGCACACAGCCCTACAGCCAGCTGAGCCACTGTCTTCTGACCATCATCACTCACTCATTAACTTGATGAATGAACAGAGGAGGGCTTTAGTCTTCACATCTCCATGATGTGAAAAAGCATCTAGCCTATACCAGAAATTATGAACATGATGTTTATAATCTTAATCATAATCTATAATCTATATCTTTTCAAGACCCCCCCAGAAATCATCTTGTGACCCCTTGCACAGTACACGTATTGTATTTAAACCCTCTACAGCTACATACCCTCTAGCACAGCTACCTACCCTCTAGTACAGATACATACCCTCTAGTACAGCTACCAACCCTCTAGTGCAGCTACCTACCCTCTAGCACAGCTACCTACCCTCTAGTACAGATACATACCCTCTAGTACAGCTACCAACCCTCTAGTACAGCTACCAACCCTCTAGTACAGCTACCTACCATCTAGTGCAGCTACCTACCCTCTAGTACAGCTACATACCCTCTAGTACAGCTACCAACCCTCTAGTGCAGCTACCTACCCTCTAGTACAGCTACCTACCCTCTAGTACAGCTACCTACCCTCTAGTACAGCTACCTACTCTCTAGTACAGCTACCAACCCTCTAGTGCAGCTACCTACCCTTTAGTGCAGCTACCTACCCTCTAGTACAGCTACATACCCTCTAGTACAGCTACCAACCCTCTAGTACAGCTACCAACCCTCTAGCACAGCTACCTACCATCTAGTGCAGCTACCTACCCTCTAGTACAGCTACATACCCTCTAGTACAGCTACCAACCCTCTAGTACAGCTACCAACCCTCTAGTACAGCTACCTACCATCTAGTGCAGCTACCTACCCTCTAGTACAGCTACCTACCCTCTAGTACAGCTACCTACCCTCTAGTACAGCTACCTACTCTCTAGTACAGCTACCTACCCTTTAGTGCAGCTACCTACCCTCTAGTACAGCTACCTACCATCTAGTGCAGCTACCTACCCTCTAGTACAGCTACATACCCTCTAGTACAGCTACCAACCCTCTAGTGCAGCTACCTACCCTCTAGTACAGCTACCTACCCTCTAGTACAGCTACCTACCCTCTAGTACAGCTACCTACTCTCTAGTACAGCTACCAACCCTCTAGTGCAGCTACCTACCCTTTAGTGCAGCTACCTACCCTCTAGTACAGCTACCTACCCTCTAGTACAGCTACCTACCCTCTAGTACAGCTACATACCCTCTAGTACAGCTACCAACCCTCTAGTGCAGCTACCTACCCTCTAGTACAGCTACCTACCCTCTAGTACAGCTACCAACCCTCTAGTACAGCTACCTACTCTCTAGTACAGCTACCAACCCTCTAGTGCAGCTACCTACCCTTTAGTGCAGCTACCTACCCTTTAGTGCAGCTACCTACCCTCTAGTACAGCTACCTACCCTCTAGTACAGCTACCTACCCTCTAGTACAGATACATACCCTCTAGTACAGCTACCAACCCTCTAGTACAGCTACCTACCCTCTAGTACAGCTACCAACCCTCTAGTACAGCTAATACCCTCTAGTGCAGCTACCTACCATCTAGTACAGCTACCTACCCTCTAGTACAGCTAATACCCTCTAGTACAGCTACCTACCATCTAGTACAGCTACCTACCCTCTAGTACAGCTAATACCCTCTAGTACAGCTACCTACCCTCTAGTACAGCTACCTACCATCTAGTACAGCTAATACCCTCTAGTACACTAATACCCTCTAGTACAGATACATAACCTCTAGTACAGATACATACCCTCTAGTACAGCTAATACCCTCTAGTACAGATACCCTCTAGTACACTAATACCCTCTAGTACAGCTAATACCCTCTAGTACAGCTAATAACCTCTAGTACAGATACATACCCTCTAGTACAGATACATACCCTCTAGTACAGATACATACCCTCTAGTACAGATACATAACCTCTAGTACAGATACATACCCTCTAGTACAGATACATACCCTCTAGTACAGCTAATACCCTCTAGTACAGCTAATAACCTCTAGTACAGATACATACCCTCTAGTACAGATACATAACCTCTAGTACAGATACATACCCTCTAGTACAGCTAATAACCTCTAGTACAGATACATACCCTCTAGTACAGATACATAACCTCTAGTACAGATACATACCCTCTAGTACAGATACATACCCTCTAGTACAGCTACCTACCCTCTAGTACAGATACATACCCTCTAGTTACAGTAGATACATACCCTCTAGTACAGCTAATACCCTCTAGTACAGCTACCTACCCTCTAGTACAGATACATAACCTCTAGTACAGATACATACCCTCTAGTACAGATACATAACCTCTAGTACAGATGCATACCCTCTAGTACAGCTACCTACCCTCTAGTACAGATACATAACCTCTAGTACAGATACATACCCTCTAGTACAGCTACCAACCCTCTAGTGCAGCTACCTACCCTCTAGTACAGCTACCTACCCTCTAGTACAGCTACCTACCCTATAGTACAGCTACCAACCCTCTAGTGCAGCTACCTACCCTCTAGTACAGCTACCTACCCTCTAGTGCAGCTACCTACCCTCTAGTACAGCTACCTACTCTCTAGTACAGCTACCTACTCTCTAGTACAGCTACCTACCCTCTAGTGCAGCTACCTACCATCTAGTACAGCTACCTACCCTCTAGTACAGCTACCTACCCTCTAGTACAGCTACCAACCCTCTAGTGCAGCTACCTACCCTCTAGTATAGCTACCTACCATCTAGTGCAGCTACCTACCCTCTAGTACAGCTACCTACTCTCTAGTGCAGCTACCTACCCTCTAGTGCAGCTACCTACCCTCTAGTGCAGCTACCTACCCTCTAGTACAGCTACCTACCCTCTAGTACAGCTAATACCCTCTAGTACAGCTACCTACCCTCTAGTACAGCTACCAACCCTCAGCTACCTACCCTCTAGTACAGCTACCTACCTTCTAGTACAGCTACCTACACTCTAGTACAGCTACCTACCCTCTAGTGCAGCTACCTACCCTCTAGTACAGCTACCTACCCTCGCACAGCGGTGGCTGATGTGTTGCTCATGCTCCGTTTGATGCGTCCAAAGCTGTCAGTTAGAATTCCTCCCTCTCGGATTCCAATGCTTTCCAGAAAACTCTCAAACACACCCACGTCTTTATCCGGGATGAACGGACGCATGCCTGGAAAATAACACAACGTTAGAATAGAATAGAGTAGAGTAGAATAACACCAAACACATTTGAGTAGAATAGTGTAGAGTGGAATGACACCAAACACATTAGATTAGAATATAATAGAATAGAGTGGAATGACACCAAACACATTAGAATAGAATAGAGTACATTTACAATTACATTTAGTTATTTAGTTGATGCTTTTAACCAAAGCAACTTACGTCTGTGGTGGGAAGTGTGTTCCACCATTGTGGAGCAAGGACTGAAAATAGCCGGCTTCTCTTTGATTTATCATAATTTTATAATTTTATTAACTCATTCGGGGCCAGACCTGAGATATCTTGGGTTAACTCGCCAGCGGTTGGGCGCCAGACCAAAGATATATCGGGTTTTGGTCGTTTTTTCTTTTTTCGATATTTCCATTCATTACAGGCACACGGACTCGGGGTTAACATGGGGAATCATCCTGAGAATGCCAAAGTGCAATACCGGCCGCATCCACCCAGGTGGCAGTATCGAGCACCCTTTGAAACATTATATCTTGGCCTGTGCGTCGATCAAAAGTCTCCGGTCAGACTTTTCTTTGTCGGGCAAGTGAAGCAGTTGTCCTGATCGGATTGAGAAGCGTGAAATGCTCCCAATGCATGATGTGTGGCAGATTATGTTGGCGACACGATCGACACCAATACTGAGACTCGCGATCAGATAATTGGAATATTCTTTTTGGGGTACATCCTAGTGAAGATAAGGGCTATGATATCAATACTGCTGTGATCCAACCATGATTTCACCTCGAGCACAACATATGTGTGTTTATAATGTTACTCCACAACGTATGCCGTTGCAAAGCATAAAAAAATTTCATGCATTCATGATAAAACATAATACCAATAATATAGATTTGATTTAGAAATAGTAGCGTGTACAGACGAGAAATGGCAACGCTTTTAGTGAAATGCACGTATTGCTGCATAGCGTAGTTTTCTGGGATTAGACAGGATTACTCTAAAACAAATGGGCCATAGTATTGTATCCATAGCTATAATATAGAATATAGTTATAGCCCTGCAAACACCACCACTTATTCCTATCTCTTAGAGCTTGGCGTGGTAAGTACAAACGATGCTCAACTGCGTGGCGTCCATTGAGTTAAGGATCCCCATTAGCTGGTGCCGTGGCTCACAGTTAGTCTTCCTGGGGTCCACACAACATAATATATCAAACAATGAATGCATAGATCGATACAAAAGATAAAAACAAGGATTTAGCATACCGCAAGTAAGCTACTTTCACAGATGCGATAGATAGAAATGAAAAACAAAGCAATTAACTAAAACAGACAATAAATACCCATTTTTAAAGATACAAAATGAGAAAACTTGTATGCTAATAGGCAAAAACCCACACACAAATGTAATACACACATTAAAGGAAGATGCCAACATTTTGGATAATTAGCTTACTGTCTTCTCCAGAAAGAGACAAGAAGATAGATACCAGTTCCTCTCTGTGCGTTCAGAAAGCTATCAGGCTGCATGTTAGCCTAGCTTAGCACAATGAATGGAAGCGGACATGGCCGGTTCCATTCATTGTGCTACTGTAAGCTAGGCTAATGTGCACCCAGAAAGCTTTCTACTGAAGGCACAGGGAGAAAACTGGTATCTATCTAAGCTAATTTTGCCTAAATGTTGGCGTGTTCTTTTAAGGCAACAGCTGAAAGTGTGATTTGAGTTTCTTTAAAAAAAAAAAAGGTATTTACTAAAAGTGTAGAGATAACTAGGTAGGTTGTTATGTGTTATGCACCTATAAATAAAAGACTGCTTTAAAGCATTGGTTCTAGGACGAGGGAGTACAAACTGACCATTACTGGCCCCTCTCGTATTATGGTCCTGTATAGAGCTTCTGTAAACAAGTTGCTCAAACACAAAATATGGAGTCTTACATTACCATTAATAACTGATTTACACAATACAAGTGAGTTAGACAATAACCTTTTTTCAACTGTGAGCCAGGAGAGACCAGCATGCATATGGTTCACATTGGACCTTAGTGAGCAACCCAAAGCCAACCGTGCTGCCCTGTTCTGGACTACCTGTAGTCTCCTGATCTCACCTTTGGTCGCAGATGACCAGATCACAGACCAATAATCAAGATGACACAGGACTAGATTTTGAATAATCTGACGGAGAAGAGGACGATCAACAAAAGAAGCAAATTTTCTAGCAATGCCTACAGCTCTTCCCATCTTTGAAACAATGTTAGTGATGTGGTTTCACCAAGATAGAGTACTATCCACTGTGTCACTCCAAGGAGCTTAACACTTTCAACTTGTGAAACGATAGAGTTACATGAATCTTAAATAAGCTTTGGGTTACAAGACAACCCGTGCCTTGATCCAAACACCATGGTTTTTGTCTTAGAGTTGTTCAGTACAAGCCTGTTAGATACTATCCAATCATTCACATCATTAAGTTCTCTGCTCAGGACCTCATTAAGCATACCATTTGATGGAGAAGCATAATACAAGGTGGAATCATCTGCATATTGGACCAATTTGGCATTTTTAGTAGCCCACGGTAGGTCAATGGTGAACACTGAGTAGAGCAGAGGCCCTAGGGAGCTCACCTGTGGATCACCACACTCCAAACTTCTACTACTAGACAGGCTGCCATTCAAATATACCTGCTGAGATCTGGAAGACAGAAAACTCTGCATCCACATCAAAGCCAGGGGTTTAAAACCATAATCCCCGGGACCGGCAGGAAAAATCTGCCGCTGAAGTGCCCTTGAGCAAGGCACTTAACCCCCAACTGCTCCAGTGGAGTTGCTCAGTGGCCAATGGTGTCAGACTGTGGTTGTACTGGGCAGCTCCCAGGTATGAATGGAACTGTGTGAATGTGAAGCAGGGCATAGCTGAAAAAGAGCATCTGTGCTCAGCGAACCTACCCTGGGTAAATAAAGGTTAAACAAACAATGAAACCAAACACATTAAAATAGAATTCAATCGTATAGAGTAGAGTAGAATGACATCAAAGTCAAACACATTATAATATAATATAATAGAGTGGAGTAGAGTAGAGTAGAATAACACTGAACACATACAAATAAAATAGAGTAGAGTAGAATGACACCAAACACATTAGAATAGAATAGTGGAATGGAGTAGAGTAGAATGACATCAAACACATTAGAATAGAATAGAATAGAATAGAGTAGAGTAGAGTACAATGACACCAAACATGTTCAAATAGAATAGAGTAGAGTAGAAGGACACCAAACACATAAGAATATAATAGAGTTGAGTAGAATGACACAAAACACATTAGAATAGAATAGAATATAACATAATTGAATCAAATCTAATCGAATCGAATCGAATAGAATAGAGACAAGTAAAGTAGAATCAAATAAGCTCTGTATGAGACCATAGCAGATAGAGAGAGAGAGAGAGAGAGAGAGAGAGTCCTACCCAGCAGCAGGAACTTGCGGTTGTCTCCATATAGTTGCAGCAGATCAGAGCAGAAGTCATTGATAGGAGCTCCCAGACGATATTCTCTCAGTAAGACTGCAAACTGCTGGAGCTCACCTGGGGACAGCTTACTACGGAGCTACACACACACACACACACACACACACACACACACACACACACACACACACACACACACAGTGATAATATATCCTTACTGTGATCCTATATCCTTACTGTGATCCTATATCCTTACATATATCCTTACTGTGATCATATATCCTTACTGTGATCCTATATCCTTACTGTGATCATATATCCTTACTGTGATCATATATCCTTACTGTGATCATATATTCTTACTGTGATCATATATTCTTGCATCAGTAGTAAAGCAGGGTTACTGTCTCCTCCGTCACTGTTGGAGGCCAGACTACGATGGGAATCCTGGAGAGACAGAGACGAACTCTCACTGTACGTCTCACTGTAGTACAACTCAAAGGCTTCCTGAGATCCATCACTAGGAGAGAGAGAGAGAGAGAGAGAGAGAGAGAGAGA
>NC_140181.1:28861487-28876487 GCF_963971535.1 Notolepis coatsorum
GCCACCTCCTCCTTGCCTCCTCTCCCAGCTCCCTCCTCCCCTGAATCGTTTCTCCCAGCTGCCCCCAGCTCCTCCACCGCCTACTCCCCCTACTCCTACGCCCCAGTTACCACTCGTGGGCCTCCCTGTGCGGTTCTCCCAGCTCCCTCCTGGTTTTCGGGTCTGCTGCCTCCTCTCCCAGCTCCCCCCTACTCTCTTCCTCTCCAGACTTCCACCACCTCCCCTTTCCCCCCCTCCTCCTCCCCCTCCTCCTCCCCCTCCTCCTCCTCCCCCCCCCTCCTCCTCCTCCTCCTCCTCCTCCCTCCTCCTCCTCCTCCTCGTTCGAGGTTCTGTGTCTTGTCGTGGTTGTTTCGGGACAGCGAGGGTCTCCAGTCCACGCCACAGATGGTGTGTCTGTGGAGCAGAGTTCAGAGGTAGTTTATCTCAATTTTTTTTTTTACCTTTATTTAACCAGGCAGGTCAATTAAGAACAAATTATTATTTACAATGATGGCCTGGCGAGAGGAAAAAAGGACCTCTCGAAGGGTAACAGGGAAACGGGGACAAAAATATCTTCTAGGAGAGAAACATCTCAACCTGAGTTTGTTGTAAGATTTCCTTATTCACCATGTTACAAAATATAACTAGAATACATTCGTTTGCATATCCCTTCAGACAGTGGTTGTCAACCTTTTTTGTGTCAACGACCCCCAAATTGATACACATGAGGCCAAAGACCCCCATTTTCTCAGGGACCTCCATCTGAGAAGACTTTGGTTGTTAGATATGATTATCGGGGGCAACAGTTGCTCAGGAGGTAGACTGGTTGTCTGATAATCGAACGGTTCCCGGTTAGATTGCGGCTCCTCCCGGCAGCATGTCAAAGTGTCCTTGAGTGAGACACCTAAGCCCTAACTGCTCCCGATGAGCAGATTGGCACCTTGCATGGTCGCCGTCGGTGTGTGAATGTGTGAGTGAATGGGTGAATGAGAGGAAGTTGTAGCACTTTGGATAAAAGATATATATAAATTATACCATTATAAATGCAGTCCATTTATGTCCAGAATTCCCTATGCTGTTGTAGGTGGGGACTCGGAGATTGGAACCTATGATCAGAATAGTCGTTCTCTTTGATTGGGTTTAACTTCTAGTGAATGAAACAGTGAAATTAAACTATTCCCCACTTTTCTGGGGACCTCCTGGGACCTCCTCAAGGACTCCTGGGACCTCCTCAAGGACTCCTGGGACCTCCTCAAGGACTCCTGGGACCTCCTCAAGGACTCCTGGGACCTCCTCAAGGACTCCTGGGACCTCCTCAAGGACTCCTGGGACCTCCTCAAGGACTCCTGGGACCTCCTCAAGTTCCCGGACTCCTCGTTGAGAACCACTGCCTTCTCAGACACACAATATACACCCCTACATACTCTCTAAGCGTTCCTTCTTAAAATCAGAATGTAGCTAGTGTGCAGTTTGCATACTAAACTTGACATTTCGATGTACAGTAAGTGATTTTAAAATTGGAGGCCCCTCGTCACTAGAGGCCCCAAATAATCTTTTTTTTAAAACTTTTATTTTTATTTCTTTTGGAGGTCCCTCGTCACTCGAGGCCTTTTGGAGGCCCCTCGTCACTAGAGGCCCCAAATTATAATTATTATTTTTTTTACTTTTATTTAATATTTTTTGAGGTCCCTCGTCACTAGATGCCCCAAATATTTGTTTCTTTTTTTTAAACTTTTATTTAAAAAGATTTTGGAGGCCCCTCGTCACTAGAGGCCCCACATTTTATTTAATTTTTTTTTCTTATTTTGGAGATCGATGTCATACTGTGACACTGAAATGAAAACATATTTCATCAACTAAAATATTTAGTCAACAAAAATATTTCATCAACTAAAATATACAGTACGTCACACCCTGCCGTCTGCAAGTGGCTAATCTTGGTTTTCCGTTTGAGGTAAAAACAGCAATAAAAAAAAAAACTCCACATCCCAGCCCCGACGCCTGAATACTTTTACCAACGGATTTCCAGTTCCGCGTTCGAGTTCTGCGCTCTGATTGGCCACTGACGTTTCTGGTAGCGCCAATCGTGTGACGCCTCTTTCTTTCACCGGTTAAGCTTAGGCACTCTTTCGAAGTTGGTTAAGGTTAGAGTTTGTCTTAGAGCAGGGCGATAGAACACCAGCCCTGATTCCATACTCTAACCTTAACCAACTTCGAAAGAGTTGCCTAAGAAACGTCAGTGGCCAATCAGATCGCACCAGAAACGTCAGTGGCCAATCAGATCGCAGAATGCAAACGCGGAACTGGAAATCCGTTGGTAAAAGAATAGACGCAGCCCCGACACGAATGAGGCAGATTGGGATCATTATTCATGACAGACAGCAGAGACACACCGGTGCTGATAGCGGATATCATCGAGCTCCCCCTAGTGACTAGGGGCCTCCAATACACACTAGTAAAAAAAATTAAAGAAATACGAAAAAAAATATATATATAATCAGATCCTCATCCAGCGTTTACTTTCACAGCATCTATAGTGACTACTAGTATCATCTCATCTCTTCTCTATCTATTTTTATAAAAAATTTTGTATTGCAAATAAAAATATGATTGATTGTTTGATAATGAGGGGTGAGAGACGTTGAGTCTACGTGACACTGACGTCCAGGTCCAGGGGTCACTGTCAGGTCAGGTCAGGTGACCACTGACCGCGAGAATTGCACTTGCAAGTTGATCAAGTAGGCTAAGACTCGAGTAGTACTGTATGATCATATGAGACTCAAAAAAGTTAAACGGTGGGAAAGCGGAGCTACTAAGTTAAAATCTAAACAGGAAAGGGACAGAAAGAGCGCGTTACTTCGGCAAAGCATACCGACTATCTCTACTTTTTTCACCCCGTCAGGTAAGGAGGAGGATAGCCCCCTGGCTAGCACTAGTAGTAGCAGCAACGTTAAAGAGGCTGAGCCAGGCGCCGCGGGCAGAGAGGACGAGAATGCTAACGTTATTATTATTGATGCTAGCGACAGAGAAGAGGCAGCGGCAGCCTCTAGTTCAGCCGGCCCACCACCACCAGTGGCTGCCACCTGTTCGCCCGCCGCATCTCCACAGCCCAGCCCCAACACCAACACGAATGACTCTGACTCTGAGGCAGACCGCGATGATGACAGCCCGCCGCCGGCGGTGCTTGAACATGAAAACCAGGAGGATTGGTTGGACAATGTTACGGATCCAGCTTTTTTTTTCTTTTTAAAGTGACATATAAAAACGCCACTGTGTGTGGGTGTGGGGGGGGGGCCTCCACAAGAATCTGGCTCGGGGGCCTCTGAATTGTTAATCTGGCCTTGACACACCATACAAATGTACCATGAACCTAGTCCCATTTTGAATATTGATACAATTAGATTTCCTCTATTACAATGCATGCATCCCCAAAGCAAAGTGACCTGATCTGTGGCATTTCTGAACGTATACTGTAGAAGCCTGTTAGATATCTTTATTCAGTCATTTTTGTCCAATGACCCCAAACTGATCAGTCTATTCAGTAAAAGTGATGAATTGGATCAGTACTCGGTTTTGGCCAACACTGAAGGTTTCTGGATCAGTAGCGGCAGTTCAAAAGTGGTATTGCTGCATTTCTAGAACTGATTGTCCACCAGCGGAAGCTGAAAGCCCTGATCCCCCGTCCACCATACATCCAGTCAGACTGAGTGGGTTTTACCTGCGTTCCATAGTGCCCCCTGCTGGTCGCGGGTCATCGTTGCTCATGGTTTGACGACGGCCCTCAATGCTGGTGGGCTTTTTCTTCTCCAGGCTGTCAAAGCCAGCCACCACTGTGTCCACATTCAGACCTGGGGACATGGACACAACACACACACAGCTGTGTCCACATTCAGACCTGGGGACATCGACACAACACACACACTCTATAGTTCCTATATTTCACATACTCTATGTTCCTTTTGAGCATTGGTTGTGCGCCTCAGAAATTAATGCTACGCTAATGCTACGCTAATGCAGTTAAGCTCATGAATGGTGGGGGCCAGGGTTGACAACCTTCTCACTACCAGGGACAAAAGGATACTATTTATTTTGGTGTGTTTTTCCTGTGCTGTCTGGTACTTTACCTCTTAATCAGTCTCTCTTCACAAGAAAAAAGTATTTATGTTGTATGTGTCTTGTACAATATTAACGGGTAAACCAGTCAACACAATGTTGAACTTGCCCCTTTTTAGACCATTTACCAACTACCAACTGGACCTCATTCTCGAACATCTTCTTAAATGTCTTCTTACGAACTTTGAAAGAAAGATCCCTGCCGGACTCATGAAAACCTATTGCTAGGTTTTAGTGAGTTTTTCCTTACCTTCCCGTGGGGTATGTCTGGGAGTGTTGCATTCAATTATTTTATTTATTTTAAAATGTTTGGACTTTATGGTGTTTTTGTTTTGTTCTTGATTTATTGTGATCTTTCTTCTTGACTTGTTTAAAGAAGATGTGTCCGGCCCATGGGGACATTAATGTGTGTTGTCGGGCCTTACAAATACATTTGATTTGATTTGATTTGATCACGGGTACCTCCCTGTCCTGGTTTACGTCGTACCTGACCAACAGGTGGCAGTATGTATCCCTCAGGGGTCCAGGTCGCGTCTATGCTTTAAGCAAGTGGCTTGTCCTTCCGCGTTCCTGTTTTGCGCTCTGATTGGCCACGCACGTTTCTGGTCATGTGACATGTGCGCCAATCGTGGGACGGCATGTTCTGCGCCTATTTCCGGGTCTAACAGCCTGCAAACGCCTAGTTTATCACTGGTTAAGCTTAGGCGACTCTTTCGCAGTTGGTTAAGGTTAGAGTTTGGAATCAGGGCAGGCGTTCTATCGTCATGCTCTAAGACAAACTCTAACCTTAACCAACTTCGAAAGAACGCCTAAGCTTAACCGTCCAAAAACTTGCCTTCCCACGATTGGCACACATGTCACATGACCAGAAACGTGCGTGGCCAATCAGAGCGCAAACGGGAACGCGGAAGGACAAGCCACTTGCTTAAAGTATAGAAGCGTCCAGGTCAGCCTCAGCACCTGTTATCCAGGGTGTTCCCCAGGGTTCGGTGCTACTGTAGGTCCGCAACTTTTTTCCATCTACCTCCTCCCACTCTGTGAGATTATAAGGAAACACAGCCTCCACTTTCATTCCTATGCAGATGACACGCAGCTCTATCTCCACACCAAACCCTCTGCTCCCCTCCCCCCTCACTGCCTGCCTCCAGGACATCAAAGCATGGATGACCGCCAATTTCCTCAAACTCAACAGCAACAAAACTGAACTCATAGTTGTAGCTTCCCCAGCCCTCCTACAAAAAATGTACCGCCTCGTCCTATCCATCGACGGCTACTCCATCTGCCCCTCCACGGAGGTAAGGAACCTGGGCGTAGTACTGGACTCAACCGCCTTCTTCCACCTCCGAAGCATAACACTAATCCATGCCTTCGTCACTTCCTGCCTTGACTATTGCAATGGAATAATTTTTGGTGCCTCCAAGAAGGCCCTGGACCGCTTGCAATACGTATAAAACACAGCTGTGAGGGTTCTCACGCGCACCAAACCTTGGCAAAATTCCAAAAACTGGTTCCCCGTCAACTACAAAATACCCTACTACAAGATCCTCCTCCTCACCTATAAATCACTGCATGGGTTGGCGCCATCCTACCTGACCGACCTTCTCCACCCCTACACTCCAGCAGCTGGCCTCCGCTCCTCCAACTCCAATCTCCTCACCATTCCCCGCACCAGGCGTTCCACACTGGAAGACTGAGCCTTCTCCGTAGCTGCCCCAAGGCTGTGGAAATCCCCACCATCCTAGGCTCTGACACCATCAATCTCTTCAAGATCTCAAAACCCACCTTTTCAAACTTGCCTTCTCGCAACACAGTGCTGCTCCCAAGTAGCCCACCCCCTTCACCCCCTCTCCCCCTGACTATTTTTTAAATGTATACAGTATATCATTTTTTTAAACTACTGATCCTGTTGTTTTTTTTCATTTTTTTTTGTTTCTTGCAAATGGACTGCACCGTGCTTCCTTTTCATTTTTATTTATTTAAAATGTTCTTGTTGTAACTATATATATATATATATATATATATATATATATATATATATATATATATATATATATATATATATATATATATATATATATATATATATATATATATATTATATATATATATATATTCATCTTTTTATATAGTTTATCTCAACTAGCTTTTTATGTAAAGTGTCCTTGAGTCCGAGAAAGGCTCTTCTCTCTTTAAATCAAATTTTCTATTATTATTATTATTATTATTATATGCGACTGATCAAAATTATATTTGATTCGATTAAAATGTATTGTCATTATACAGCACAAGTACAGTACAATGAAAATATGTTTGGCATCCAACCAGAGTGCAATGGTAATATACAGTACAATGTACAGGTGATTCAACAGGGTATAAAATGTATAAATTAGTACTACTGAGTAATAGTTCTAATCAGATGTATTACCAGAGTTGTGGTATTCATTTGTTCAGTGATACAGGTATAAAGACCATAGGCCAGCAGTAAGACTAGTAAGAGTAGGTAAGGGATATGTACAGATATATATAGTATCTACAGATATGTAAAAAGGATTATATGCATGTATGTACAGACAGATGTGGATAGATATATACCGTAAGAATAAATATATATATACGGCATATACAGCATTATTATACATGCTATCATACAAAGCATGGACTACTGCAACTCCCTCCTCACTGGTATCACCTCCCGCTCCCTCCATAAACTGCAAATGGTCCAAAATTCAGCCGCCCGCCTCCTCACCAACACCCGGTCCCGCGAACACATCACTCCTGTCCTCCACTCCCTCCACTGGCTCCCGATCAAACACCACATAAACTTTAAAACACTACTCCTCACCTTCAAAGCCCTCCACTGCCTGGCCCCCCCCTACCTGACTGATCTCCTTCTTCCCTACCGCCCCACCCGTTCCCTCCGGTCCTCCTCCACTGCCTCCACTGTCCCGACATCCAAGCTTAAAAACTTCGGAGATCGGGCCTTCTCTCGTACTGCACCCCGACTCTGGAACTCCCTCCCCCAGTCCATCAGAGACTCCCCTACACTCTCCACCTTCAAAGCTCGCCTCAAAACCCACCTGTTCTCCCTTGCCTTCAACCCCCCCCACCCTTAAACCCCCCCTTCCCCTCCAACCTGATTGATGTCTGTCTCCAGTCTTTTTTGTGCTATCATGCTGTCTCCCCTGTTCCCCCCATGGTCTCATGTTCCTTTTGTTTTTGTTTCTTTGTTGTTTCTTTGTTTTGGTTTCTTTGCTTTTGTTTCTTTGTTTGTACTCTTGCTCCCGACTACTGTCAGCGACTTTGGGTTATTGAGAAGCGCTATATAAATTAAATGAATTATTATTATTATTATTATACAGAAAATCATTGAGTCAAAGCGGTCGCGGTACTGGCGCTCCCTCCTCATCGCATGATCAGCAATATTTTCCAGCAGTAGTAGATATGCCAAATTGTGTGTGTAGGCCTAGGGTGCAGACTTGACCTTTTTAAAATAGCACGATTTATCACTGATTATTAGATGGCATGGTTCAATTTGGTTCATGGTTCATGATTTATGTTCAAATCCACCTGCAAGTTCACACAATCACCAATGATTTCTCACAAATGAAGCCCTTACGAACACGTTAAAAGATCTGTACAAATTCTGGCCTATCTACGACTGCTTTTTCAAATGTTTAAATCCTGTTCTTAGCTAAGAAAGACTCCAAGATAAGAAACCATTCACGAATGCCAGCATCTTCCCGGGAACTTTGTAAATTAAGAAGATTTGTTTCTCATAACCACATTCAGGAATGAGGTCCAATGGTCTGAACTGAACAATGAACTTGTCAGCGTAGTTGTCAAAGCAGAATCTCCTACTTATATGACTCGTCAAAGTTCTAATTCCTTTTATAGACAATCACTCCAAATCAGCAGGGAAGGGGTGCAGAAACAGCTGTTTGCTCTCTCCCCAGTGTTTCCCCTACAGTTTAAACATTCAGCATACAGCGTTGTCCATGGTTCTGAAACAACAGCACACTACAGTATCTCACCTCACCTCTCCTCTCTCCTCCTCTCCCCTCCTTTCATCTCCCCTCTCCTCTCCTCACCTCTCCTCTCTCCTCCGCTCCCCTCCTTTCATCTCCCCTCTCCTCACCTCTCCTCTCCTTATCACAGAGAAGTTGGCAGTCAATATATGGGACAAGGGAAGTTCTGTATGGATGTCCCAGCTAATAGGAAACAGTTGGCACCCCTAGTGCCCTAGTATATCAGGATTTGACAGGCAGGTCAGTAGCAGATGCCGAACAAACAACAACAGTGGCAGACAGGAAGATATTTTGATGATTCTGCCCTGATCTGCATTATGTGAATAACGGCACTCGTGTTGCAGGCGCTTATCTATGCATCCATGATGTTGTTGACAACGAATATATGAAGCACCTCACCTGTCTTGAGCACCAAGAGGTGCAGTGCATCATCTCTCAGGTAGGAGCAGCAGCGATCTCATGGGTGGGATCCTCAGCAGCAGTTTCTCATTGTCCCTCCATGTTAACAGCAGACAGCGAGCAGACAGACTCAGAATACAGTCCTGATCCACACTGGTCTTCAGTGGCAACACCTTCAACTGCTGCTGAGAGAGAGAGAGAGAGATAGAGAGAGAGAGAGAGAGAGATAGAGAGAGAGAGAGAGAGAGAGAGATGAGAGAGAGAGAGAGACGAGAGAGAGAGAGAGAGAGAGAGAGAGAGAGAGAGAGAGAGAGGGAGAGATTGGCTATGGTGAGAAGTCTCACTTGAGAGAGGAGGCAGCGACAGAGAAAGGTGATGGGAGAGGGGGGAGAGAGAGAGAGAGTGTGGGGGAGAGAGATGGGGGTTAATGAGATAGGAGAGAGATAGGGAAAGAGGGGAGAGTGAGGGAGAGAGAGATGAAGACAAAGAGAGAGAGGGTGAGATAAATGAGAGGAGAAAGACAGTAGGTAATAGGTAATTGACTACTAACCCTTGCGGTGTCCAGCAGTTGCAGCAGCTCGTCTCGACTGGAGGGGTTTAGAGAACATGACACCCATGTCAGGTGACCCAGGAACTAGAAAGAGAAAGGTCAGAGGTCAAGTTCATGTCACAAGTTTATGATCACAGTCAAGTAGTTACACAATGTTGTGTTTTAATTAAATGTCCCACAAGTCACTGGAGTTACTGTCCAGTTACTCCAGTACATGCCTACTACACCTGGGCATCCTTGAACTTTTGATGGGCTTTGAATAGACTTCAGTTCTGTGTTCACAGTACTCTGTCTTCCATATTGGCTTCCAAAACTCGCAGAAACTATTTGAACTCACAGATGCTATGAAAGTGGGAATAATTCCAGATTTATTTAGCTCTCTCTCTTCTCTTCTCTTCTCTTCTCTTCTCTTCTCTTCTCTTCTCTTCTCTTCTCTTCTCTTCTCTTCTCTTCTCTTCTCTTCTCTTCTCTTCTCTTCTCTTCTCTTCCTCTTCTCTTCTCTTCTCTTCTCTTCTCTTCTCTTCTCTTCTCTTCTCTTCTCTTCCCTTCTCTTCTCCTCTCTTCTCTTCTCTTCTCTTCTTCTTCTCTTCTCTTCTCTTCTCTTCTCTTCTCTTCTCATCTCTTCTCTTCTCTTCTCTTCTCTTCTCTTCTCTTCTCTTCTCTTCTCTCTCTTCTCTTCTCTTCTCTTCCCTTCCCTTCCCTTCCCTTCCCGTCCCTTCCCTTCCCTTCCCTTCCCTGCCCTTCCCTTCCCTTCCTTCCCTTCCCTTCCCTTCCCTTCCCTTCCCTTCCTTCCCTTCCCTTCCCTTCCCTTCCCTTCCTTCCCTTCTCCTCTCCTCTCCTCTCCTCTCCTCTTCTCTTCAATTATCTTCACTTCTCTTTCTATGGTTTAGTACTACCTTGACTTCCTTTAACCTATACTCTGCTTTATTCTATGAAGTCCTATGAGGTTCTCTTGTACCTTGAGGTTCACTCTATTTACAATAATAGGTTCTATAATGTTTGTCTATTTACCTTGTGTTTCTCGGCAACAAGAACACTGCCAGCTTTGCCGCTTTTGTAATTCCATTTCCCATTATGGGCGTGTGTGACACAGTGTCTAGAAAAAGATACATAAGCCTTCCATGTCGACGAAAAGCTGATCTGCCACTAATTCTTTTTTTGATACAAGGAACTAAGCAGTTTTCTAAACGGTTTTCTTGTTTATAAACATACAGCGTTCGAGCAATACCTGCTGAATCACGTGAGTATAATGGAGGCTCTATGGAGAAACCATGGCACTGCCCTGACTAAAAGTATAATGGAGGCTCTATGGAGAAACCATGGCACTGCCCTGACTAAAAGTATAATCGAGGCTCTATGGAGAAACCATGGCACTGCCCTGACTAAAAGTATAATGGAGGCTCTATGGAGAAACCATGGCACTGCCCTGACTAAAAGTATAACGGAGGCTCTATGGAGAAACCATGGCACTGCCCTGACTAAAAGTATAATGGAGGCTCTATGGAGAAACCATGGCACTGTCCTGACTAAAAGTATAATGGAGGCTCTATGGAGAAACCATGGCACTGCCCTGACTAAAAGTATAATGGAGCTCTGTGATGTACGTGGGTTGGTCATTATCATTATTACTGTATTTGGAAGACCATGTGAACATCAGATTAGTATCATGAGTATGGGTTATGTTATTCCTGGTTGTGTGATGTGTCATCTTCTAATCCTGCTTCTTTTCTCTTTTCCCAGATACCTCTCATCCTCCTGATTGAGCTGATTGCACCTGCTTGGTTACACCTGTGGGCAGTCAGTTGGATGAGTGGATATAACCTGGAAGATGGCACACACACGAGGCGCCTCATTCTGTCAATTGCTAGCGACTAGAGAGGAGTGAGGTTGCCATGGTTAACCACGGTTGTGTTTATATATATATATTGTTGACCTATGTGCCACTTCTCTAGCTGGGTGAGTGTTATCTTGTTGGCCTCTGTGCCTGTTCCCACTGAGTGTGGACTGATATTTCATTGCCCTTTGTGCTGTTGTGTCATTCAAGTAGAGCTGTGTATATATATATATGTTGGTGGGCTGTAGGCCATGGCCACCTTATTTACATGTCTTGTTTGTTCTCCATTACCTTTTCCCCTTTGGGTGTGCGTGGGTTGAAATCCCCACCGATGACATCCCCTTTTTCCTTTGGGAAAAGGGCCGTGGGTTGAAACCCCCACCATACAATAAAATCTAATTTACCATTTGACAACGTCTCTGTTTACTATCTGCCTACCCGGGACTGTTTGAGAAGCATTTTTCTACTGAGGGGGTTGTTTTTTGCTCATGTAACACCTGCCCAGATTACTATCTTGTATGGTCAATAGACCTCTGTACATGACATGGGGGGCTCGTTAAGTTTGCGCAATTGTATGGTTCCTTGTTGGTAAAATAACGGGGTGACTTGTCGATTGAAGCATGTCAGGTGTAATAAGATAGCGTTTTCTAAATTGGTATTGGTAGGGGTCCGTGCACAGTTGATTGATGTAAACCATTATTGTTGTGATGCTCTTAACCATTCAACATAGGGGTTGATGTTGGAGTGCGAACACCATTGAGCAATTTGCGTATGGTTGACCGTGTGGGCCCAAAATAGGGGCATGTGGTCTATATGGAGTGTGATTTCTTTTATTTTTGTTCTGTTGGTACTAATCGGATGTTGGTTGATAATGGGTGATAATGTTTTGCTAACCCTGCGGGTTCGCTCTTATGGGGGGAGGTGTGATGTACGTGGGTTGGTCATTATCATTATTACTGTATTTGGAAGACCATGTGAACATCAGATTAGTATCATGAGTATGGGTTATGTTATTCCTGGTTGTGTGATGTGTCATCTTCTAATCCTGTTTCTTTTCTCTTTTCCCAGATACCTCTCATCCTCCTGATTGAGCTGATTGCACCTGCTTGGTTACACCTGTGGGCAGTCAGTTGGATGAGTGGATATAACCTGGAAGATGGCACACACACGAGGCGCCTCATTCTGTCAATTGCTAGCGACTAGAGAGGAGTGAGGTTGCCATGGTTAACCACGGTTGTGTTTATATATATATATTGTTGACCTATGTGCCACTTCTCTAGCTGGGTGAGTGTTATCTTGTTGGCCTCTGTGCCTGTTCCCACTGAGTGTGGACTGATATTTCATTGCCCTTTGTGCTGTTGTGTCATTCAAGTAGAGCTGTGTATATATATATGTTGGTGGGCTGTAGGCCATGGCCACCTTATTTACATGTCTTGTTTGTTCTCCATTACCTTTTCCCTTTGGGTGTGCGTGGGTTGAAATCCCCACCGATGACATCCCCTTTTTCCTTTGGGAAAAGGGCCGTGGGTTGAAACCCCCACCATACAATAAAATCTAATTTACCATTTGACAACGTCTCTGTTTACTATCTGCCTACCCGGGACTGTTTGAGAAGCATTTTTCTACTGAGGGGGTTGTTTTTTGCTCATGTAACACCTGCCCAGATTACTATCTTGTATGGTCAATAGACCTCTGTACATGACAAGCTCTATGGAGAAACCATGGCACTGCCCTGACTAAAAGTATAATGGAGGCTCTATGGAGAAACCATGGCACTGCCCTGACTAAAAGTATAATGGATGCTCTATGGAGGAACCATGGCACTGCCCTGACTAAAAGTATAATGGAGGCTCTATGGAGAAACCATGGCACTGCCCTGACTAAAAGTATAATGGATGCTCTATGGAGAAACCATGGCACTGCCCTGACTAAAAGTATAATGGAGGCTCTATGGAGAAACCATGGCACTGCCCTGACAAAAAGTATAATGGAGGCTCTATGAAGAAACCATGGCACTGCCCTGACTAAAAGTATAATGGAGGCTCTATGGAGAAACCATGGCACTGCCCTGACTAAAGTATAATGGAGGCTCTATGGAGAAACCATGGCACTGTCCTGACAAAAATTATAATGGAGGCTCTATGGAGAAACCATGGCACTCCCAAATTAAAACGATTTTGCCAAATCAGCATGGTCTTTCATCTTTTACATATCTAGCTTTGGCATGGATTGATTGTTTAGATTGCATGGTTAACAAATGCAAATATATTGTTGTCTGTCAGGTTGTTCTGACCAGGATTACATTCCTTTTGGCCTCCTTGATGTGCATGCACACTGAGGGCAGGATCCACAAAGAATGGATTGCACGTGCTAATTGCACCCTTACTTACAATTAATTATGAATTGAAAATGGGGGACCCTGATGTAAACAAGACGAAAGTCTTTCTCTGGTCTGCATCCCCTTAACAATTGTGTGTATTGAGCCGTACTGTATTGTACCCATTCTGCAATCTGTTAATACAATTTTCAATCGATCAATCACCTGCGCCGTGCACCGTGCAATCCATTCTTCGTGGATCCCGCCCTGAGTCTGACATTCAAAAGAAACCCATCTAGATGTATTAATTATTCGGTTGTGCAATATTCTAGCTAGCATCTTTATCACGAAATTCAGCAACCGGAATAGAAGAAAATATTCTCCAATAAAGGAAGATAATGCATTAAAAGAAGTGGGCGGGACTTTTATATAAACGTGCTAACACTTGCTGCATGGGTCTCAGACACACTTGTTTTGCGCTGGATCTACAGGTCTGAAAAACTTACATTTAATGTTAAAATGTTCGGAACACCTTCAGCTTGTAATAGAAGGTTGAACATTTACATTGATTTCTTTAGTAAAGAAAATAAATGGCCACATTGGGTAAAAACCTCTACATCTCTCATTGGGATGAATGGAGCCTGTGCTGCTCTAGTCTCCTCCCAATGTGAGGGCAGTACACCGACCAATGACACACCTTGTATAGCTCATGTGATACATTACAGGAAGTGAACGACTTCTATACCTTGACCTCCTTCTCGATGTAGTCAAAGATGAGTCTCTCCGGGTGGATCAGAAGTCGGGGGGGTAGAGAGGGACTGTGTGGAGCGGTCTGCGGCAAACATTACCTCTCTCTACCTGCTTACGTCCTGACTTAGAAAACACCAAGCGCTTTATAGGAGAAACAAAACCACCCTGCAGAGAGAGAGAGAGAGAGAGAGAGAGAGAGAGAGAGAGAGAGCGAGAGAGAGAGAGAGAGAGAGAGGGAGAGAGCGATAGAGAGAGAAGAGAGAGACAGAGAGCGATAGAGAGAGAAGAGAGAGACATAGAGCGATAGAGAGAGAAGAGAGAGAGAGAGAGAGAGAGAGAGAGAGAGAGAGAGAGAGAGAGAGAGAGAGAGAGAGAGAGAGAGAGAGAGAGAGAGAGAGAGAGAGAGAGACTTTATACGATCTTTGTTTACATACTGTGAAATGTTTGTAAAAGGAGTGAACCAGATCCTGGATTTTGAGTTATGACACATATTTAGTTACAAATGCGTTATATCTACAATTCAAATCTGTAAGTGACATTTAAATGTTCTCACATATTCATCAACATTTATTTAACAGACAAATATAATGGTCAGGATGGAATGATATTTCTATATACAGGAGAAAGACTGCTGAGAAGAAAACAGCAAAGAGCCACTTCTCTCCCAGAGGCTGACACTGTATTATGTACCTGCATTCACCGCATTCAGCTGTGTGTGTATTTGTGTGTGTGTCTGTGTAAATGGTAAATTAACTGCATTTATATAACAGCTTTCATCCAAAGCGCTTTACAATTTATGCCTCACATTCAACCATTCACACACTGATGGCGGAGTCAACCATGCAAGGTAGGGATGTCCGATATTATCGGCCGACCAATATTATCGGCCGATATCGGCAGTAAAATGTGATATCGGAAAATATCGGTATCGGTTTAAAAAAAGAAAAAAACAATAACAATATTTGTTATATATATATCCAGTGAAATTATTAGTTACCTGAAATTATTCAGTTTTTTGGGGGGGGAAACCCTG
>NC_140181.1:28881138-28886138 GCF_963971535.1 Notolepis coatsorum
ACCGACGGCGGAGGCAACGGTGGTGTAGTGGTTAACACTGTCGCCTCACAGCAAGAAGGTCCAGGGTTCGAATCCCGCTTGGGGACCAGGTTTCCATGATGCCAGTTACCCAGGTGGGGTATCTCCCAGGCCTTTCTGTGTGGAGTTTGCATGTTCTCCCCGTGCTCGCAAGGGTTTCCCCCCCGATAAGATAAACCCAATGGAAAAACATGCACAACAACAAGATCGCTAACGCTGTGGCGTCCTTGACGAAGATGGACAGGAGCACTTGGATTGGTCCCCTGGCGCGGCTCACGTTGACGCCTGTCTGCTCTCGGCTGCCCTTGGGGGGAAGGACGACGGGATGGGTTAATCGCAGATACGAATTGCATGCATGCATCGCATGTGTGCCAATTGATGACCTCGGAGCAGGTCCTAAATTATTATTATTATTACCATGCAACCTGCTCATCGGGAGCAATTAGGGGTTAAGTGTCTTGCTCGATTCCCGGGAGGAGCGGGAATCGAACCGGAACCTCCGGATTGCCAGACAACTGCTCTACCTCCCGAGCCACTGTCGCCCCCTGTGTGTGTGTGTGTGTGTGTGCGTGCGTGCGTGCGTGCGTGCGTGCGTGCGTGCGTGCGTGCGTGTGTGTGTGTGTGTGTGAGTGAGTGAGTGAGTGAGAGAGAGAGAGAGTGTGTGAGTGTGTGTGTGTGTAGTGTTGTGGTTTTCTATAACACTGATTCTCAGCTGCATTTGGCTGGTGACCTCTAACCCCAGATAGAAGCCTACTTTACACACGTGCACCAAGGTGCATGATGGGAAAAGACGTCCATGTGTGTGTGTGTGTGTGTGTGTGCGTGCGTGTATGTGTGTGTGTGTGTGTGTGTGTGCCTATTTGTATTGTTTATGTGTGTACATGTGCACTGTCTATGAATGTGCATGTGATTGTACATGTGGATGGAAGTGTGTGTGTGTGTACAGGATATATGTCAACCCATGACCATGGCTCCCTGGCGCCATGCAAGTGGAACTAATGGAGGGTCTGAACTCACACACACACACACACACACACACACTCATGTAAGCCCCCACCCCTCCCACCCCCATTGTCACAGTAACCACTCCATCGGTGACCAGAGGGCCACAGGCTTAACGATGTGGCAGTTACCACGGCAACCACAGAGAAAGATGGGACATTTATCTTTGGAGTGGCTTTGGCTTTTCTCTCTCACTCCCTCTCTCTCCGCCTGGCTGTGTCTGTCTGTTATTGTGTGTGCGTTTATGTTGGTGTGTGTGTGTGTGTGTGTGTGTGTGTGTGTGTGTGTGTGTGTGTGTGTGTGTGTGTGTGTGTGTGTGTGTGTGTGCCCTCTCTCTCTACAGTATATCTCAATGTCTCTCCCTCCTCTACTCACACACTCTCTCTCTCTCTCTCTCTCTCTCTCTGAGGATGTTTTCCAAGTTTCGGTCCTTTGGGATAAAAAAATTATTCACACCATTTTATTAAAGATTGAAATGTAATGACTGAAATAGTATTAAATACTGTACATCTTCATACTCAGTTCATATTCAAACCTTGGCACGTGCATGTAAACATATTCCAAAATATGGTCTATTGCAGATCCTCCCTCCACCTTCATCAGTCTATATTTCTGCTGCTCCACACTGCAGATCCTCCCTCCACCTTCATCAGTCTATATTTCTGCTGCTCCACACTGCAGATCCTCCACCTTCATCAGTCTATATGTCTGCTGCTCCAAACTGCAGATCCTTCACCTTCATCAGTCTATATTTCTGCTGCTCCACACTGCAGATCCTCCACCATCATCAGTCTATATTTCTGCTGCTCCACACTGCAGATCCTCCACCATCATCAGTCTATATTTCTGCTGCTCCACACTGCAGATCCTCCACCTTCATCAGTCTATATTTCTGCTGCTCCACACTGCAGATCCTCCACCATCATCAGTCTATATTTCTGCTGCTCCACACTGCAGATCCTCCACCATCATCAGTCTATATTTCTGCTGCTCCACACTGCAGATCCTCCACCATCATCAGTCTATATTTCTGCTGCTCCACACTGCAGATCCTCCACCTTCATCAGTATATATTTCTGCTGCTCCACACTGCAGATCCTCCACCATCATCAGTCTATATTTCTGCTGCTCCACACTGCAGATCCTCCACCATCATCAGTCTATATTTCTGCTGCTCCACACTGCAGATCCTCCACCATCATCAGTCTATATTTCTGCTGCTCCACACTGCAGATCCTCCACCATCATCAGTCTATATTTCTGCTGCTCCACACTGCAGATCCTCCACCTTCATCAGTCTATATGTCTGCTGCTCCACACTGCAGATCCTCCACCATCATCAGTATATATTTCTGCTGCTCCACACTGCAGATCCTCCACCTTCATCAGTCTATATTTCTGCTGCTCCACACTGCAGATCCTCCACCATCATCAGTATATATTTCTGCTGCTCCACACTGCAGATCATCCACCTTCATCAGTCTATATTTCTGCTGCTCCACACTGCAGATCCTCCACCATCATCAGTCTATATTTCTGCTGCTCCACACTGCAGATCCTTCCTCCACCATCATCAGTCTATTTATGCTGCAGTTGAAAGACTTGGTGAATCCCAACAACACAGTAAGCCTCATTCATCAAGGAAAGAGCTTTTCCACTTACAATCTGTCCTTGGAAAAAGTCGACATGCATATCCTGTGTTGTAAGTAAATTGTGGCACATTGTTTAATAAACGCTCTACCTTTTAGACATAGGGAAATATTCAATTAATATTCCAAAAATATATTCATATATACTGCATTTAAGCATTACATCACGCACAGGAGTGTGTTATACTCATTAGATCACGCCTAGGGGTGGTTGTTAGGCCCGACGCGCAGCGGAGGGTTGTTAGACCCCCCTAGGCGTGATCTAACGAGTATAACACACAACTTCAAGTGATGTAATGCTTTTATACAATGGCCCAATTCACCCAACCTTATTGCTATACAATAAACACACAGTAATTGAAGCATAATGGAGATTTATTCACAACACCATCCACAGAGAAAGTAGATCCAATAGTAGATCCACTAGTACAGCGGTTCTCAACAGGGGTGCCGCGGCACCCTAGGGTGCCTCAGAGAGCTGCCAGGGGTGCCTTGAGATTAAAAAATAAAAATAAAAAATTATTTTTGGATTAGAGAAAATTATCACTAAAGTGCTATCTGTTGCAGCTGCACTGTTTTCCATGAAAATACCATATTTGGATAAGTTTGACCATTTCTCAAAATCTGAAAATCATTATTTAATAAAACACAGAAAGGGATCACCAAGTTACTCTGGATAAAAAAAAACTTTACAGACAATATTGAGACAAAGCTTCCTGACACATCTCCATCCAAACTCTTGGAAGAACTCATTGAAATCTTATCTGATACCACCCGGAGAGCTAGTTTCAGAGTGTGTTGCTGAGTACCAAGTATCTCATGATGCAGCAGTTAAGGTGTTGATACCATTCAGCAGCACATATCTGTGTGAAGCTGGCTTTTCATCCATGACATCTCTGAAAACAAAATATAGGGCCATGTTGAGCATTGATGACATGCGTGTTGCCTTGTCAAAGATCTCCCCACGTATTGACCGTATTATTAGCCAGCAGCAGCAGACCTTGCATTGAGCTAGAAATGTCCACTGAGTGAACGAGTGCTTATTTTCTGTATTTATTTATATTTTTTGAGAAATGGTAACTTGGTGATCCTTTTCTGTGAAATGGTCACACTTATCCAAATATGCTATTTTTATGGAAAAGAGTGCAGCTGCAACAGATAGCACTTTAGTGATAATTTCCTGTAATTTTATTTAAAGAAATATGCTATTTGATTTACTACTACAAGCAGTGTAATGTCAACAGTACTAAGCCATTTAGACCTGAAACACCTGTTAATAATGCATTATATAGCCTGCATATACACACAAATGTGTTTCCCGGTTTCTTAAATAAACACTATTTTGAAAGCAAGCACTTTTGTCATCATTATAGCAAAAAAGACAGGACCGGAAAAGTCTTTATCGTATGTAGGGGTGCCCTGGAATATTTTATTGAACACAGGGGTGCCTTGGCAGCAGAACGTGACTAGTAGACACCAGAGGGAGCTCCACAAACCATGTTAAACCCAGATTCGGCTCAAACAAGGGACTAAACACGTTTCGCAATTATGCCACATCAATGTGGAACGCCCTACCCACAGCTGTAAAGGAATGTGAATCATTACCCACTTTCAAAACCACTCTCAAAGAGCACCTACGGGAGACTGCAATTCGAAACTGGCCCCTGTAAATGTCCTAACCCAACCCCCTCCAATGTACAGTAATGTCCTCCTAACCCAATAATACACGAGACCCTCTTCTTGGGACCAAGTAAGGTTTCGTCGATAATCCAATGTATCGTTCAAAGGCTATTCATACTTCCATTTGACTATCTATTCATTCAGACAGAAAAAAATAAGTTATTCGGTCGTGGGAGGGATCTGGGGTCACGTGGAGTGTGTTATACGAAATAACAACGTCTAACTTTACTGTTTCAGCCAATCAGAATCAAGACATTTGCATGGCATTGTATAATTGTGTATAATATCTCCATCCAGTATATCTGTTTGGTTGACTGGACCATTCGGATGTATATGACGTTTACCGTATGTAGAGATGATCACTGCAAAGTTCTGGTGGGACACAGTAGCCATGGATTGAGTCATGAGTCGTTTCCCCATAATGGTTGGTGGTGTTGAAAACACACCTTCTAGTTCTTCTGCTCCACACTGCAGATCCTTCCTCCACCTTCATCAGTCTATTTATGCTGCTCTACACGGTAGATCATCCACCTTCATAAGTCTATTTATTCTGCTCCACACTGCAGATCATCCTCCACCTTCATCATTCTATTTCTGCTGCTACACACTGCATGTCCTCCACCTTGATCAGTACATTTCTGCTCCTCCTCA
>NC_140181.1:28891138-28993638 GCF_963971535.1 Notolepis coatsorum
TACAGATATATAGAATGAGTAAAAAAAACACATACATTATATTTTCATATTTTACATCTTAATATAAGAATCCATACCAAAGACATGGTCACCGAGTGAGCACACAATAAATAGATATAAAACAAATATAAAAATAAATACATAATTAATTAAATAAATAAAGATAAATTACTAGTCTAGACAGTTTCACTGGAGTCACGTTGCTAGGCAACGGCTCGGACCACGGTCGACCTCCTGCTGCAGCGTTCACTGACGTCAACAACCAGTCAAATGTGGTCTGTTTAGAGTGTTTACAGTTGGAGTGTGAAACCGTCAGTAAATTAATCAAAGATGATTGGAATAGTTACTCAATGTTTAACTTGTTGTCTTTTTTAACCAAGTTTTTAACCAAGTCAAAGTAAAATCAGCACTTTTAAACGTTTTACCTCGATGACAACGTTTTTTCTTTTTTTCTTCTTTTTTTTATTACCTAATCTGAAAGAGAGAGAGAGTCCTTCCTCAGCGAATTGGGTAGTCGATCTAGGAGTCATCTATACATTAGCCAATCATGTTTGACATAATTGAATTACAGAGGAAATGTTCAGCACCATCATCATCATCATCATCATCATCATCATAACCATCATCCATAAACAAACCGCTGCATCCTGTTTGACATCCATAGTTAGGACACAGCGATGTCCAGATTAGAAGCTAGAGGAATTCAATTTGAGCATATAAATATAGGCAGAATATGGCTTTGAATCTAGTGAATCTGAATTAAAATCTAGAGCTGTATTTACTACACAGCATAGTGTGAATGATAGGGGGGGTCTCAGCCCCCCACCCCCCACCCCTGAAGGAAATTATAATCCATAGTCCAAAGATTGCCTTTAACAAAAAGTGTGCCCCCCCCCCCCCCCATTGTGCCCCCCCCCCCTAAAAAGACTTGGTATAATTCACACACTGCTACACAGGCACATATGATGATTTAAAAAAAATATATAATAATTATCTTTCTGGCAAAGATCATATTTATGAAGTAATGACATTTCTAATTACAGATCAGTACTCCTACTCATCGGATATTCATGCAAACAGGCTGTGAACTACCTTTAGCTGTCTGGGGATTAATTGTCTGAATTAATATTGGACAGTTGAACACTCAACGGGTTGAAACAAGTGAAGACAATTTTCCAACGATCAAGTTGGAATCAAAGTATGTTTTCCTAAATGAGGTGCCATGGGAATCGACTTTAGCATACTTCCACCAGTAGGACGTACTGATCTAGGGTCAGTGCTCAGGTCACATGCCCATATGAACCTCACTATGATTTATGAGGCAATCTGGTCTCAGATCAGCACTCCTACTTCGAGATGCTCGATAACTACAGGAGACACAAAGAGTTAAGATGAGTTTTTACAATCCTCTCTAAGTACAGATTTAGTAGCCACACAATACCTCCAGATCAGATCAGAACTACTGTATAGTTCTCCTCTTTACACCATAAAACCAACACTGTCTCATCACTAAATAAAGTACTAATGGACCACAGGAAAAAAGTTACATAAGGTATGTTATGTTTTAGCCTACTAGCCTACTATGTTTAAGTAATACATTGTTGTGTTGTATTGGCAAAAGTCCAAAATAAATGTTGCAGCCAGGAGTTGAACCAACAATCATTGCAGTCGTGGGCGAGTGCTCTCACCACTATCTAACTATGATTATATAGTAGATAGTATATAGTTAGTTTTAACATTCGCTTAACGGTTCTGGTTAAGACATACAGATAGGGTTAAGGTCAGGGTTCGATCCCCAGCAGGGGAACTTAATCGTTTTCTGAAAACAATTCAAAACAATTCATTTTTAATATGTAATACATGTACTTATTTGTAACACGTGCACATGTTACATTTTCGACACAATACATAAATATTAGTGCTGTCAATAGATAAAAAGAAATATTAACTAATTCATCTCACAATTTTCTGTAATTAATCTAGATTAATCTAGATTAAAAATTGCATTTTTCTACATAAGACCGAAGCTTGTAACAGATATTTACTTGAGTAAAATCATGGAATTAATGTAAAATCAACACAAAGAAAGTAGGCTATATTTAGATTCAAAGACTATTTTAATAGCTTTCTTTGAATACAGTTTCTCTCCTGTGAAATACAAATGTTCAACAAAACCATCAACATTGACTCAGCTAGACCGCTTTCTTATATCCGCGGCGCTAACAGAAATAAAAACAACCCAGGCCTATGTTAAAGTGCAGATTGGCTTAGAGGACGATAATGTCTTGTATGAACTACCAGTAAGATAAATTATATTAACAACAAAAATGTGTTCCATCTTCATGTCAGATGATTTTCAAAAAGGTGCATGAGTCAATGCAAAAAAGAACAAGCAGCTATACTGCTGAAAGTTCAGAACGTTGAAAAATTTTCACTCCATAGATTAATCTAGATTTAAAAAAGATTACGCTTTAAATAATTAAAGTTAATCTCCAAAGTTAAAGCATGAACTTTAACAGCCCTAATAAATATCAATGACACTTTTAGAGAATTGTATTCACAACTGTATAGATCAGAGGTAAACTTTGATCACACCAAATATGAAGCGTTTACTAGCGGGCTTAAAATGCCAAAGTTATCCGAGGAGGAGGCAGGGGAATTGGGGAGACCAATCACTCTTGTAGAGCTCAGGGAGACAGTTGTTGAGATGCAGAGGGGTAAGGCACCTGGCTGGGATGGGATTCCACCTGAATTATATTTAGGGGACCAGTTGGGCCCATTGTTACTTGAAATTATTGAGTTCACCATTGAACAGGGGGGATTCTCGAGAGATGTTAACATGGCTTTGGTTTCTTTACTGCTCAAAAAGGATAAGGACCCCAATAGGGCTGACCCCTATTAGTCGAATAGTCGACTAATCGGTCGAAAGGAGCCGTAGTCGACTGCCAACCTCTTAGTTGAATAAAAAAAAATCCAAAAGAAAAGAGACCTAAAAGCGTGGCTAACGCTAATGGCACGCATACCAGAGGCTAACTGCCTACGAAAACAGGCACAGAGGCACTGAAAGAGGATTTCACCCATCTAATGAACACACTAGACTAGACAAATATCAAGATGTATCCATCAGTGGACCAATTGCATGCTTTTGCAGAGGACAAGAAGCCGTCAGTCGACTCCTTCAGACATTAAGCACCCCCCACAGCCCAAATGGTATAATATATATATATATTATAAAATTTTTGTATTTATTTTTTTGTCGACTAATAGTCGACTAACGGCAAATTTTGGCCAATCATAGTCGACTATCAAAATCCTTAGTCAGGGACAGCCCTAGACCCCAATGACTGTGGCAGCTATAGGCCGCTGAGTCTTCTCAGGGCCGATCCTAACATTTTTGCCAAAGTACTGGCCCCGACCTCTACAGAAGTATATGATGGTGCTGGTACATAGTGACCAAACCGGATTTATTCAGGGTCGCTTAGCCGCAGATAACATTAGAAGATTATTGCATGTAATTGACAACAGTAAGGGCAAAGAAATGTTTTTTTGTGGTAACACAATTGAATTTGTATGTTCTATTTTATTGTTTTGGTTATTTCCGTTGTTGTTATTGTTGTTGTTACTATGTCCTGTGATGTCCTGTTTATTGTTGTTATTACTGTATTGTGTTGTCTTGTTTCATGTAAAAAAAATAAGAGAAAAAAATAATTATGACAAAAAAAAACAATACGTAAATATATTACTTAATATAGCATAACATAACATAACATAGGTTATGTACCTTTTTTTCCTGTGGTCGATTAATACTTTATTTACATATTTTAAGTGAGATCTGGCTGATGTGAAAAGACCTTTATTTTTTGTAGCATAATCAGGACTTAACCACCCAAACCACACCGGCTGCTGCCATGTTAATCAATAGAACATGCTAATTGTTAGAACATGCTACAGCGCTAACGCAGTAAGGTGTCCTGGAAGCAGCGGTGCACGCTGGAGTATACGTGCCGACCCTTTTTTAGTCGCTGCGTGCCGTCGTCTCGCAAACCAGAGGGTACAGGATGCCCTGCCGCCTCTTATCTAAAATGTCGGCACCCGGCGGAACCAACAGTAGGGTCTCCCTGTGAAACTCTGATGAGACTAAACCGTGCTGCTGCTTTACGTTACATTTCATGTCATTGTAACGTGTCTTTGTCTCGATAGAAAAGAAATGCTTGGTTCTCAGCACCAGACACATACAAAGTCCATGTACTTCGCAAGAACCGCAGAGAAACAGACTGTATTGTCACAATGTACGGGCAACATCTGGAGGCAATAAACTGTTGAGTTAGTTAGTTAGTTAGTTAGTTGAAGTACTGTGACAGTGAGCTTAATTTGGTCTTTTTTTATTAGTATATATTTCTTTATTACAGATCTCTCAAGTGTTGTCGCCATTTTAAAGAAATGGTTTCCACGCCTATGGTGAACATGACCGTTTTCCCTTCCTGTTTACCAGTTTGTCCTCTACAGTGCGTTTGGGATGAGAGGTCAATTGATATTTTATAAGAGGACTAGGATTTAGCTAACTAACCTGTTTTTAACACTAAAGGAGCGGATGTTGTCATTTCGTTACACCCCCACTACGAGAATTTAGCTGTGACGTCGGGGGACCTGTTCTGTGATGCTAAGCTAGTTTTCGGCTATTCGTTTGTCCTTTTTCAAAATTCTAAATCCTTATTAGAGAGAGAAATCAATATTAGAAAACTTCATTGAAGGTAAAGAGCCTGTGAGCCACAGATGAAGATGTGGGTGATGTTTTATAAATTTTTCCATAGCCAAGAGACCAGCGGGGTCGGACTTCCTTGTTTTAGGCGGGGAAATTACAACAAACTTGAGAGGTCTATTATCTAGTCAAATGAAGGTTTTTCTCCGAGCAGTGGAACAGTGGTGTAGCATCACCCTATCAAAGTTCCTCTCACTTCAGTGAGAGTGTGATGTGATACCGTCAGCGATGCTACCCAACACCACCGTGTCACTAGATCATGAGGAGAATCAACGTGAAGCTGATAGCTAGAAGTCTATAAACAGAAGCTGACAGTGTTTCTTTTGCTTCCAGTCAAAGTTGGTCAACGGTTACACTATATACTGTACAAGGAACACTTCAACCATCAAGACTGACAATATATTTTCCTTTCATTACATTTCTGTTCTACATTGTCCACTATTGTCCATATTGATTTTGTCCCATTTGAGAAAGTCAGTTTCTGCTGAAGACAATATAGCCCATCTCCTTGCATCATAATCCAATCCTTTAAACTTCAGTGTTTACACCCTGGCCTTGTCAGTCTAAACTTCAGTCTTTACGCCCTGGCCTTGTCAGTCTAAACTTCAGTCTTTACGCCCTGGCCTTGTCAGTCTAAACTTCAGTCTTTACGCCCTGGCCTTGTCAGTCTAAACTTCCGTCTTTACACCCTGACCTTGTCAGTCTAAACTTCGTCTTTACGCCCTGGCCTTGTCAGTCTAAACTTCAGTCTTTACGGCCTGGCCTTGTCAGTCTAAACTTCAGTCTTTACGCCCTGGCCTTGTCAGTCTAAACTTCCGTCTTTATGCCCTGGCCTTGTCAGTCTAAACTTCAGTCTTTACGCCCTGGTTTTGTCAGTCTAAACTTCAGTCTTTACACCCTGGCCTTGTCAGTCTAAACTTCAGTCTTTACACCCTGGCCTTGTCAGTCTAAACCTCAGTCTGTAAATTTGACCAGTTTCCTGAAGCAGTCTATATATAATAGCTGTGGTTTATATTGACCTCTGTCACTGTTTGGTTCAGTATCCCGACCTTGAGATCAAGCAGATGTTTCAGCAGCTCATGTTATGACTGTAGACAGATCAGGTCATTCTATATTCTAGAAGCTGTTTGTCTATACAGACTGGTTTCAGCTGTAAACACTACCACCTTCCTCAGAAGCATCACAGCGGGTGTTGTGATGTATGCCATCAGCATACAATAGGTTTTACCAGTCTGTGTATACAAACATCGTATACTGTAGTATACGTCTTAAATTAAGAGATGAACCTTTTTCAATTAAAGGGTTCTCCATTCCAAAGTGGGATTACCCGTCACAGGTGTTAGATAAACTGAGCAAGCCTTAGCACTGTAACCTGTGTCTGTCGAGACAGCATGTGTTATAAACCGCCATGATGTTATATTACACTGTTTTAGACAGAATCACCTTAATATACTGTAAGAAGACATAGACAGGATCCTAGTAGTGTGAGACAGCACGTCTCCTCTAGTAGTCTGGGTTTCAGAAAACTTTAAAGACTTCCTGATATCCCTTCATATTTCTGTACTGGGTTTCCGCTGTGAGATTAATCCCAGATAGATCATTTTTCTCTGAATTCTGGTACCACATTGGAGTCTTCATTTTTAAGATCAACTTTAAGAATCCCTTGTTTTCTTCATCATCTTCGCCATCTCATACTCAGAGACCTCATTGAGCGTCTGTCATGCTACTCCTGTACTGGGTTCCACAAGATGAGATTAAATCTATCCCGTCTCCGTCCCAGATTGTGTTCTTCATCGTTAAGGTCCAGTTCCAGGACCTTTACCATCTTAAACAGTCGTTTCGTACTCCAGTACTTCCTTACTCCCCATCATGCTACTTCTATACTGTATCCTGGGGCTGACAGGCGAGGTCGTCTCCAGAACCAGGATGGTCTTCCGGAGGCGCCGGTCGATGAAGTGAGCGTCCCACGCTGGGTACCTCTTCCTGGGTAGGTCGATCCGGATCACCGGGCGCTCCTGCGCCCTGGAGGAGGCTCTGTGGAGGAGTGCCGGAGAGGAGGAGGGGGAGGGACGCACCTGGAAGACAGGCAGGCAGGAGTCTCTGTCTCTCTCCCCAGGGACCTGTTCCCCTGTGTCTCTAGTCCTGGGCAGAGTCCTGGGGGGGCTGGTGATGACAATGTCCGAGCCCCCCGGGGTCTGGGCCCCCTGGGAGGGGGTGAGACAGGCATCGATCACCCCCGCAACCCCTCCCCTTTCCCCTTCCATCTCTTCCACGCAACCCCCCCACCGCGACCCGAGCACGGGCCCATCCGGGTGCAGCAGGCAGTAGTACAGCAGCATGAAGAAGGTCCCCAGGGCGAAGCTGCAGGCCACCGTGCACACTACCACCAGGGCGTAGAAGTCGTTGGTGTGTGGGCCACGGTAGGCGTACCAGGCGGCGGTGAGCGCCACATTCTCTGCCATGGTGACAGAGTAGTAGACGGTCATGCGGAAGCGGGAGGGTCCCTCCTTCACGTTGAACCAGCAGAAGATGTAGATGATGCCCACGACCATGTTGTAGATTATCTCCTCCCACTTGGACATACAGAAGTCGGTCTCTCCCTGGATGATCCAGAAGGTCATCACGCACCTGTGAGAACAGACATTTAGTAATGTTCATTAATCATTTAGGGTTCGATACCCAGCAGGGGACCTTAACCTCTTAAGCCCGGAGCCCTATTTTCGGAAAATCCGCCTAAAATACATACCTATGTAAATGGATATTGCTCCACTTCTACAAGACCATTTGCATGTTCTTGGTATCTAGGGACATCTATCGACCTCAGTGAATGTACTCCCAGTGTCAGAAATATTGTGTCTATTACTAGGCTTGCTTAAATTGTGATGAAACAAAGGAGAATATGAATTATGATTTTTCATTGCATCTTTGACAGTGAATAACACCATGCTAAAAATGTACAAAAATCTAAGGAAATGAATAAAGGGAAGATGATTAAACAGAAGGTTTTGTAGATACAGTACTGAATTCTCCCATCCGGACCAATGCAATTTGAAATATTATTATAGAATATAGAATAGCAGGCTTATAAATTACCTTATTATAGCCAATTCGCACATTTATGGATTGTGCCAAATCTTATCTTTCAAATGGCCAAGTTCAATTTGGATTTAGTATCACCAGGCATGCATAAGGAACAGAGAATGAAATCAACTGTATGTACAGTAGGTTTAAAATCTTTGCAACAAGTCTGCCATTTTGAAACCATTTGCAATGTGGATTGTTGCTAAATGCTCAAAATAGGGGAGACAAACTATATATGCCAATAACGTTCAGTTTTGTTGTATATTATGCAGAGTAATAAGAGAATAAAAAAATATTCATAACAAGTCATTTGCTTGCCGGGACCTTTGGGAAGTGTATTTTTAAATTCCAACGCTCATTGAAAGCTCTGGAAGTCCTCTTCAAAATGGCCTCAAAATTACAAAATTTCCCAAACGGCCGGTAATTCGAAATGGCCAATCCCCGCGACACAACAACACAAAAATGAAAACGAAAAACTCGCACTAATAACACTTTAACCTATTGGTAAACAAACGTATTGATGAAAATATACATTATAACTGCTGTTGTGACATGGTTATGATGTTTATTCTTGAATACGTTTTGTCAGACAGTCTGCAGAGCTTGATTTATGACATGATGTCATTTGCTGTCCGCCCCCTGACCGCACAGGCGGAAGAGGTTAAACGTTTGTACATTATGATGTACAAACTAGCCCCTAGATACAAGGTTTGCACACATCAGTCATTGCAAACACCTGACCCACCAGTGACTGACGATAAAAATCCCGAAATACAGCTGGAAGACAGAGGCGAAGAGGGCGAAGGCGACGGTTCGTGCCCCGATGGTGAAGAAGTGCCACAGCATCTGGGTGATCATCGCCTTGTAGGACATAGGCAGCTTGTCATCTCTTGAGTCACGCAGGACCTTCTGGTACGAAGCTATCATCCACGCCAGAGACACCAGGGACGCAGAAGCTGAGAGACCTAGAGAGAGACAGAGAGAGAGAGAGAGAGAGAGAGAGAGAGAGAGAGAGATAGAGAGAGAGAGAGAGAGAGAGAGAGAGGAGAGAGATATAGAGAGAGAGAGAGAGAGAGAGAGAGAGGAGAGAGATATAGAGAGAAAGAGAGGGGGAGGAGAGATACATAAAAAAAATATTAAAATGAACACACCTTTTATCTACCACTATATACTAAATTCATCAATACAAATATCTCATACAATTCACAAGAAAAAAAACATCACAAACATCATTAACTTCAACCTGTTAAGCTGTAGGAATATTTCGCCTAAAGGTACCTGCCTAAGTAACTGGATGATTGCTTCACTTCTGCAAGGTCAATTTGCATGTTCTTGGTATCTAGGAACATCTAGGGACCTGGGGGTATGTATTTCCAGTGTCAGAAATATTGTGTCTGTTACTAGGCTGAGTAAATTGTAATGAAGAAAAGGAGAATATAAATGATGATTTATGATTTTTGCATCTTTGATCAAAAATTGTTACGGGTAGGAGAAAATGCTCACTGAGCGCATTCACCACCTTATTGAGATCATGTGTACAAAAATGAATGAATAAAGGGAAGATGATTAAACAGAAGGATTTGTAGATACAGTAATTAATGATAATCGATTTTAATTATAAATTCATATTTGACCTTGAACTTGACCTTGACCTTATTATGGCCAAATCATACATCTATGGATAGGGAAAATGCTCCTCTTTCCAATGGCAGGGTTGAATCTGGATTTAGTCAATTCCTTGCGTTTCTTTTACGATAATTAGCATTTTCAGATACATTCGTATTTCCGATAAATCGTATAAAACATCGGTAAAAATGAAAATTACACTTTGACTACTGTTTTTGATAGGGTTATGGTCTTTACTCTTGGCTACAAATATTTTTTATTTAAAAACATTAACCTCTTAATATCCAAGGGCCCACATGTGGACGATTCTTTGCCGACCTCTAGTGGCTCGGGTGTCATTTCTTTTAATACAATATATAGATCGAATTAAAGCCCTATTTGTTGCCTGTCGATTGCCCTTTCAGGTGACAAAATCCGTTCAGCGGTTCTCGAGTTACATGCCGATATGTGAGGCGTGCCTCAAAGTACGCAAAAGTACACATTACCACCCCCGGGGTTCTAGCTCCGTCAATCATTTGGCGATCTCGGAAATCTTTGCAGAGGGTTGTAGCCAATGAGTGTGGCTTTCCAATGATACCCCATGATATGATAATTGGGGATCTAATACGGTCTCTATTGATCGATTTATGATAAAGAAAAGCAGGGCGATGGCTGATTGCTGATTTGACTCAGAATCAATGGCAGTGGATGGCCATTTTGGATAATCACGCTGAATTATTACCGGTACACACGTTACAAAAACCTTTGTGAAACACTCATTTTCTGTGGGATTTTTATAAACGTTGGACCTGTACTACATAATACTTCAGGCTATGGAACCATTGTGTTTTCCAGCTCCTACTTCTCAGCTGGAACTTAGAAACAGGCATCTGGCAACCAGTAAAAATAAATGTACACAAAACATTTACTTCAGTGTGTTCAAACCTCTGTTACTGTATTTCATAATAATTTTATTGTGTAAGAGACTTCAGAATGTTACCTTTCAAAAGAGACCAGGCGCATGCATGTGCTATAAGTATAAAGTATAATAAATGGCTAATTACTTTGGGTATGCAATGGTAAACATTTTTAAACAAACTAGGCCCATTTGTGCCCAATCCTTGAGAGATTAAGTATAAAACTGTGTATAGAAAATGTTTTAGTTTGTTAAATAAATGCTTTTGAAGTTTTTTGTTGTTCACAAATTTCTTGCCACATATCAAGCATACAGGTAAGCCTGCATCGTTAGTAGTGAAAGCCAATTAATCTGTCCACGCTGAATTAAACCTTGTGTTTTCCTATTCTATCTTTAAAAAAATTTGTATCCATGATTAGCTTACTAGGGGGTCGGAAACTCAAGATTAGCCACCTGCAGACGGTAGGGAGAGGCGCGGGCTGTGATGTATATTTTAGTTGATGAAATATTAAACACTTTTTAATTCATAAAGATGTATTATTCCCATATTATTATTGTTTTTCAAAGCTACAGGGAGCCACTGCAGAGGCGCTGAAGAGCCGCATGTGGCTCCAGAGCCGCGGGTTGCCGACCCCTGCTCTAGACATTTAACATGGCTACACTGAAACCGATATTTAAAAAAATCTTCACTTTAAAATGCGTTTTCGAAAATCCCAATCATGTGATTTTGAGTATCTGCCGATACCGATTTTTCCCGATCCGATCTTTCGGCAATGCATTAAAAAAAACTTAAGAAAAAAATGCAATCAAGTTGACCCTTAACACATTGGACGCTAAACGCGACATATTTCCCCGAATGTTGGGCACCAAACCTGAGAAAAGTCATCGTTATTTCTTTTATTCGATATTTCCATTCATAATTCCATCCATTCAGCCTGATGTTATCATTGGGAATGGGTCTGGGATCGCAAACGTACCACCGCCTAACGCCTTGCGGCCGCTATTGTACTCCATTTGAAACGATGTGGCTTGTTGTCTGGGCCGAGCTACGGCGTGCGGGCGGCATCAAAATACTCCGGCAAGACAAGCGCTTATAACACATGCATCGATGAGGGTCGGGCCCCCTCCGGTTCGTGTTCTTTGGTGGATTACGTTGTAAACACGATCGCGATCAGTATTTGGAATGGCGATCAGATAATTGGATTATTATCTTTGCAGTACATCATAGACAAAGTAAGGACTATATGTTATCAATCTTGCGTTCATCCGGTAATTCTTTCCCCGCGATCGGAGCATGTGTCTGTAATGTACTGTGTAGCGTATTCCGTTGGTAGCAATCGAAGCATAGAAAAATGACCCCCCCCCCCCCACCCTTTCATGCATGCATGATGAAACATAATACCGATAATCTAGCGTTGATTTCAGATTGATTATTGATCCAGGCGAGAAATGGCACGATTTATAATGAAATGCAGTAATGCGCTGTTCGGCAGCATTTCCTGGGATTACACAGAATCACTCTAAAACTATACTCATATTCACCACGGCATAACACGGAAATGTATGGATGAAAAAAATTTCAGTTTTTTGCATCTTGACCAGAAGAAACTCAATGACAATCGACTATGTTATTAGATCCATAGCTATAATATTTAATATAGTTTTAGCACTGCAAACACCGGCATTTATCCCCATTAAACAAAGCGCTGGCACACACGGCCATATACGACCACAGCGACCTCTGGCGCTGAACCTGTTAAGGTTGTTTTTTTATTTAACAGTATCCAACTATCCATTATATCCAACATGGATATGGCTTTTTTAACAGTATATCCATTATATTAGGGATGTCCGATATTATCGGCCTACCGATATTATCGGCCGATATTGGAATTTAAAATGTAATATAGGAAATTATCGGTATCGGTTTAAAAAATTTTAATAAAAATTGCTTATTTCTTTTACATTTATTTAACCTTTATTTACCCAGGCAAGCAAGTAAGAACAAATTCTTATTTTATTTATTGTCAAAAGTATGCATAATGTTGTGTTAATTCCACAGCAAGAGATATGTAAGGGATAATGTATAGCTACGAGGTCATTGTCGCAAAATAATTGACCGACACGGAGTTTAGAATACCGAGGCGCCTCACCGAGGTGTTTTAAACGTAGTGAAGGTCAATTATTTTGCGACAATGACCGAGTATAGCTATACATTATCCCGCTTATTACATGGCTAACTTACTAACAATATACCTAATTCATTTTACACCATCGACAAGACGAGATCAAATGCAGACGCAGTTGTTCTGTGGCTCTGTCCGCTGTCAGCCCAAATAAAGTTATTATTATCGCCGGCAGGTGTGTCGACTGATTGCACTGCTGCAGTGTGTGTCAGTGGGCTTGATTGCGAACAGCTGCGAACAGCGGTCATTATTGCTCGGCAGAGGTCCGTTATCGAGTAATAACGGACCTCTGACGAGCGCTATTGACCAATCACAATCAAGCATTTCGGCAAATGTTAAAACACCATGTAATAAGTAATGTTAATTGTGAACTGAATGTGAAATTATTCCGTTTTTTGGGGGGGGGGGGAACCCCCCATATATCGGTATCCGTTGATATTGGTATCGGAAATTAAGAGTTGGACAATATCGGTATATCGGATATCAGTAAAAAATATCGAACATCCCTACATTATATCCAACATGGCTATATAGCTTATTTTTTTTCACTTATTGCAGCATTGGATACAAATTCAAAACTAAATTAAAATAAAGCTTATCAGTGGAGCACCACAAAATAACCATGTAAACTAAAACAAATTATGTGCAGAATATTGCAATAACAAAGGTAGTGCAGTAACAGAGGTAGCTTGACTAGCTTCACAAGTTCAGTTACATTCAGTCATAAATAATAAAATAAAATATAAAATTGGCTTAGTGCAGAATAATTCTAGACTATGAACTAGTCTAGTTAAAAAAAGAAATTAATCCCCAAATCCCCCCCCGAATCTGATGAGAGAGAGAGAGAGAGAGAGAGAGAGAGAGAGAGAGAGAGAGAGAGAGAGAGAGAGAGAGAGAGAGAGAGAGAGAGAGAGAAAAGCGGGAAGGAGAGAACAAGAGAAAATGTTTGAGAAACATTATAAGTTATAACATCAAAAACATTATTATGCTGTCGATAAACCAACTGCTGCAGTGAGTACACTTGCGCACACGCACACGCCACACACACACACACACACACACACACACACACAGGCACACACACGCACACACACACACACACACACACACACAGGCACACACAGGCACACGCACGCACGCACGCACGCACGCACGCACGCACGCACACACACACACACACACACACACACACACACACACACACACACACACACACACACACACACACACACACACACACACACACACACACACACACACACACACACACACACACACACACACACACACACACACACACACACACACACACACACACACACACACACACACACACACACACACAGGTGCTAGCCTCCAGTCTCCTGCTCTCTCCATAATTTTCAGAAGCTATCAAGATTACATTAAAGCGTTCTGATGTAATTCTAGCCCTTTTGCTGCAAATTTTTTTATGACTTCTCAATGTAATTAATTGCTAATTGGGTACAAGGTTGCATTATTAACATAAATGAATGTTTAATGCATAAAATGGTGCTCTGAGTGGCGGCTTGTGGCCATGCAGATATGTGTGGTGGTTAATGGTCCGTTGACTCCAGCAGAGGTGCAGGAAGAGAGGGAGGAATGATAGGTATCTGATTGACTATGGTAGAGCTATATAAAGTTCAGATATATTTAAACTACACAGCCTTGGTAAAGTTGAGATGTAGTTAAACTCCACAGTCATATACAGTTTAGATATATTTAAACTACACAGCGTAGGTAAAGTTCAGATGTAGTTAAAATCAACAGCTATATAAAGTTAAGATATAATTAAACTACACAGCCTTGGTAAAGTTCAGATGTAGTTAAAGATAAGATAAGATAAGATAAGATATTCCTTTATTGATCCCCTTGGGGAAATTCAGGCATCATCATTAAACTATCTGTGTGTGTGTGTGTGTGTGTGTGTGTGTGTGTGTGTGTGTGTGTGTGTGTGTGTGTGTGTGTGTGTGTGTGTGTGTGTGTGTGTGTGTGTGTGTGTGTGTGTGTGTGTGTGTGAGTATGTGTGTGTGTGTGTGTGTGTGTGTGTGTGTGTGTGTGTGTGTGTGTGTGTGTGTGTGTGTGGTGTGTGTGTGTGAATGTGTATGTGTACGTGTGTGTACGTGTGTATGTGTGTGTATGTGTACTGTATGTGTGTGTATGTGCATGTAGGTGTATGATTACAGTATGTGTACAGAATGTGTATGTGTACAGTATGTGCATGTGTACAGTATGTGCGTGTGTGCGTGTATGTGTACAGTATGTGTACAGTATAATGTGTACAGTATGTGTATGTGTACAGTATATGTGTGTATGTGTGTGTACAGTATGTGTATGTGAATGTGTACAGTATGTGTGTGTACTGTATGTGTATGTGAATGTGTACATTATGTGGGTGTATTGTATGTGTACATTATGCGTACAGTATGTGTATGTGTACAGTATGTATGTTTACATTTTGCGTATTTGAATATGTACAGTATGTGTATGTTTACAGTATGTGTGTATGTGTACAGTATGTGAATGTGTATAGTATGTGTATGTGTACAGTATGTGTATGTGTACAGTATGTAAATGTGTACAGTAAGTGTATGTGTACAATATGTGTGCGTACAGCGGATTTGTACAGTATGTGGGTGAATGTCCGCCTGCATGTGAACTGTCTGTCTCCCTGTTCTCCATGTCATCTCTCTCTCTCTCTCTCTCTCTCTCTCTCTCTCTCTCTCTCTCTCTCTCTCTCTCTCTCTCTCTCTCTCTCTCTCTCTCTCTCTCTCTCTCTCTCTCTCTCTCTCTCTCTCTCTCTCTCTCTCTCTCTCTCTCTCTCTCTCTCTCTCTCTCTCTCTCTCTATCTCTCTCTCTATATATATATATATATTGGTAAAAAAAAAAGAAAAAAAAAGATTTTAAACCCATACCGATATTTTCCGATATCACATTTTAATGCCAATATTGGTAGGCCGATAATATCGGACATCCCTAATATATATATATATATATATGTATGTCTCTGTCTGTCTGTCTGTCTGTATGTCTCTCTCTCATCTCTTCCTTCCTTTACCTTCATGCTGTGCGGTGTGTGTGTGTGTGTGTGTGTGTGTGTGTGTGTGTGTGTGTGTGTGTGTGTGTGTGTGTGTGTGTGTGTGTGTGTGTGTGTGTGTGTGTGTGTGTGTGTGATCATCTTAATTGAATCAGCTTAAACCATGGAATCAGCCATATGACACATCTCCATACAAGATGAAAGGGGGGGGAGGAATACAGAGGAGAAGAGATGATATGAGATGGGGGAGAAATAGAGAGGAGAAGAGATATGAGGAAAAGAGGAGAGAAGAGGAGAGGAATAGAGAAGAAGATAGGAGAGGAATATGGAGGAGCGGAGAGGAGGAGATGAAAGGAGAAGAGGAGATAAATAGAGAAGAAGAGAGGAGAAGATAGAAGAGAAGAGGAAATTAGAGGAGGATAGGAGAGGATAGAAGGAGAGGAGAGGGGATGAGAAGAGAAGAGAGGAGGAGAGAAGAGAAAAGAGGAGAGGAGGATACGAATAGAGAGGAGGGTAGGGGAGGTGAGGAGAGGAGGGGAAAGTAAAGGAAACAAGAGGAGATGAGAGAAGATAAGAAGAGAGGGGAAAATAGAGAGAAGAGGAGAGGATAAGAGAGAAGAGAAGAGGAGAGGACAGAAGGATATGAGAAGGGAGGAGGAGGAGAGGAGAAGAGAGGAGAGGAGGGGAGATGAATAGAGAGGAGAGGGGGGTATGGAGAGGAGAGGAGGAGAGGAAAGGAGAGGGGAGAGGAGAGAAATAGAGAGAAGAGAGGAGAGGAGGAAAGACGAGAAGAGAGGAGAGGAGAAGAGGAGAGGAGAAGAAAGGCGAGACAAAAGACAGATCTCGACAACATTACATATCAAGGTCACAAGAAGTACACATGGAAAAGACAATTTGATATTCTAATAAGGTTAGAGAGCAGAGTGGCAGCCCATGGGTGACCAATGACCACAATACCAGGGTCACTATATTAATGAATTATTATAAAAAAATTTGGATAATTCTTTCCAAAAGCAAAGAGGCCTAGAAGCGTGGCTAATGCTAATGGCGCACATACCAGCGAGGCTAACTGCCTAAGAAAACGGGCACAGAGGCACTGAAAGAGGATTTCACCCGTCTAATGAACACACTAGACTAGACAAATATCAAGATGTATCCATCAGTGGACCAATTGCGTACTTTCGCAGAGGACAAGAAGCCTTCAGTCAACTCCTTCAGACATTAAAAGCACCCCCCACAGCCAAAATGGAATGATAAAAAAGAAATATTATAATAATAATGTATTTGAAATCGTTTTTGCATCCAGGGGGATGGGGGGGGGGTCCAATCAAAGTCGACTATACAAATTCTTAGTCGGGGACAGGCCTACTCGATAGTTTCCGTTTTGAACGAACATTGTCTCGGGCCGAGACACACACAGACACAACAGACACTTATTAATGTATCCAATAAACCAATCACACAAAAAAAAAAAAAACATGCACTAACTTTGAAATTGCTTCATTACTTGTTATCTTCATTATTAAATGTAATTCTGATTATGCGTATTGATTAGATACAGTGCATAATGCATTACATCTTTGCCAGGAAAACGTAGTAATCATTTTAACGTTTTTATTGTGCGTCTTTTACTTAATTTGAGATATAAATAACCATTTTACATGCGTAATGCTTACAATTTGTCAAAAGTGCACACATTAACCTCTTGGCGAATCCTTATGGAAGCCAACGGAAGCCAGGCCTCCCTATCAAAATATGAATTAATATCAAATATGAAATATGAAGAAAAAAGCTAGAGGAGAGGCAGGGGGTAGGTGTCTTTCTCCAGCCTCAACCATGTGATTCATGTATGTAGAGTCCAAAACCGATACTAGCCAATCAGATTCGAGCTGACTGCCACACCTTAAAAGTTTAAAACGGGGCTGTGGGCAGAATAATTAGTCTGGCATCCCCTCTGCACACCTCCCCTCTGCACTCTGAAAATTGTATTAACCCGTGACTGCTCCCACGGGCCGAATATTGCCCCGATCCTCGCGAGATTAAATCCATGGGTACCTCTCGGCGTGCCGAAGCTTTTCCTAAATCACTTCCATCATCGAAAACGAGGGGAAAAGGTAGGCTTGCGACCCTGAAAATGTCATGTGATTTTAAAAACGCTGTATTAAGAGAGACTATTATGGGATCCACGCGAGCTTTCTATCGTGGAAACATCTGGGCGTCCCGCAACTTTTACTCATTCACATGTAGCCCCGAAAATGCTTAGAAAAGGAAAGCCGAAAGCGTGGAATAAACTCGCCAAAACGGAAAAGTGTCCCACGTGGCGCGCAAAATCGTGCAAGGAAAGATCGGACCAAAAATGAACCAATGCTCCAGCAGTATTAATGACCCTGATGTAAACAAGACAAACGTCTTTCTCAGGTCTGCATTCCCTTATACAATTGTGTGTATTGAGCCGTACTGTATTGTACCCATTCTGAAATCTGTTAAATAAATAAAAAGAAAGTTTGACTGGCCGCCAAGCCATACTGTAGTGTACATGGTGACTGCTTGACTTAAAAAATTAAATAAAAATATTAATAAAAATATTTAATAATTTTTTTTTTAATAATTTTTTTTGGCTTCCCCTGTTATTTTACCCACGCGACGCCACTGCTCTTAAGCCCTAGCCATATTTTTCAGAAAATTTACCTAAAAGTACATACCCAAGTAAATGGAAGATTGCTATTCCTAATTTATGCAAATGACATGTCGTCAGCTTGTGACTGCAACTTGTTCCTGTTTGCGGACGACTCAGCCCTGCTGGTCTCTGACAAGAACAAGTTACAGGTTGAAAAAGCCCTCAGCTCGGAACTAGGCAAAATCTGCATATGGCTCGCCGACAACAAACTATCATTACACATGGACAAAACAGAGTCCATACTCTTCGGTTCAAATAACAAACTCAGCAAGACCGACGGCTTCTCGGTTACAGTGGGTGACAATATTGTCACAAGGAAAGATGAAATTACCTACCTAGGTTCCATTATAGAGGCTAATCTTTCCTGTGACAAAATGGCATCCAATGTAATAAAAAAAGTCAACCAACAAACTCGATTCTTGTACCGGATCTCCTCTCTGGTAAACAAGAATACCCTGAAGACTCTGGCAGGAGCACTCATTCAAGGGTACTACGACTATGCTTGCACCTCATGGTACCAAAGCACCTCAAAGGCACTAAAAAACAAATTACAAACATCTCAAAACAAGCTAGTCAGACTACTGCTTGACCTGACTCCTAGAACCCACCTCACCCCAGCCCACTTTGACAACCTAGGATGGCTTAGAGTAGACGACAGAGTACAGCAACTTGCAATGGGCCTGGTCTACAAGATACACTACGCGACCAAGGTACCCATGTACATGTCAAAATACTTCCCAAAGGTCAGTGAATACCACGATCACAACACAGAGGGAGCTCCACAAATCATGTTAAACCCAGATTTGGCTCAAACAAGGGACTAAACACGTTTCGCAATTATGCCACATCAATGTGGAACGCCCTACCCAAAGCTGTAAAGGAATGTGAATCACTACCCACTTTCAAAAACACTCTCAAAGAACACCTACGGGAGACTGCAATTAGAAACTGGCCCCTACAAATGTCTTAACCCAGTTGTACAGTAAATTACCAAGTATGGCTTTGTCAGTATTCCAATGTACAGAGTACAGTGTCCCCCCCCCTCCAATGTACAGCCCCCACCCACCAACCCCACCCCACCCACCCAACCTCCTCCAATGTACAGTTTCTACGTCAAATGTATATACACTCTTTTTCTGGACACTTTTTGTATCACAAACTACTGTATTTGCAAATCTGATATGTCATAAATGTATAGATGTAGCAGTACTGTCTATCTGTATGTCATGTATGTCATATATGTTATGATGAATTGAAAATGGGGGACCCTGATGTAAACAAGACGAAAGTCTTTCTCTGGTCTGCATCCCCTTAACAATTGTATGTATTGAGCTGTACTGTACTGTACCCATTCTGCAATCTGTTAATAAAGTTTTCAATCAATCAATCAATTGCTCCACTTCTACAAGGTCCATTGAGCTCATTCAGCACCTTGTGATGACCCCTTCTTGTGAGGTGGTTTGGCTTTTCTGTGCTTTCACGGTGTGTTAGCTTAGATGTTTAGTACAGGGTTGCAATTGTTTGGTGAGTGCTGCCGTTGTGCCTATACAGGCATGGAGGCGCACGGATTCTCCTCCGATTTGGACAAATGTACACGCAAGCATGGTTTTCGACTCTCCCCGGTTCACAGTGTTGTGTGTCAGTGGAGGAGTGCTGTTTAGCTGTGGGCGCAGTGGTGGGGTATGATAGTGTTAAATCGGCTTCTAGAATGAACAAAGCGGTTGTCGTTTTCCTTGATTCTATTTTGAAAATGAATCAAATGGTAGAGTGGGGTGGTGATTCGGGATATGCTTACTCCTGTTTTCCACCCGTCACTCTGCCGAATCTGGGAAAGGGTGTTATCATTTCGAATGTGCCCCCGTTTATGAAGAATAAACTTTGGGAAAAGGAGCTGGTGGGACATGGGCAATTAGTATCACAGATACAAATGTTCACTCTATCTAGTCTGGGGTACTTCTGAAGTATATTTTTAATTGTTATTAGCCAAATAACAGCACCAATTATTACAGCATACGTTTATTACTATGTGTAAGAACAGAACAGCCAGACCAATTTGTGTATTGAAGACACACAGAGTCTCACCCAGAACAACCACTCAAAATGATAAACTGGTTATCACCCCACCTCGAAGGAGCCAATGCAAATTAATTGGCAGACATTCACTCACACGCACGCACGCACGCACGCACGCACACACACACACACACACACACACACACACACACACACACACACACACACACACACACACACACACACACACACACACACACACACACACACACACACACACACACACACACACACACACACACACACACACACACACACACACACACACACACACACACACACACACACACACACACACACACACACACACACACACACACACGCTCACTCTCACACACGAAACCAGACTGATGCCATTACCATATTAAAGTTGGGGAGAAGTTCTTTCTTTTGTTAAGAGGACCAAGGACACTTAAGAACTTGACTATCAAAAAACTTTTGTTTCTATGCTAGTTGGACCAGCCTATCCTCGACGAAGGACTGGGGTCAAGAAAATGCTTAAATATCTAACTGTATTACCATTGAACACACACTACGGGACCGAGCTGTGTGTGTCAGAGAGATTTTCATATCCTGTAAAACTGCTGTAAATCTGCCGCTGATGCTCTGCTGAAATAAATCAACTGATAACCTAAAACCATTGACTTTCAAACCGTATCCAAGCGTCTACTTTCTTGCCTGTGAATCCAGTCATTTGTCTTCATCGTTTACAAAGTCACAGACAATTTGTGACTACACTTCTCAGCAAGCTAAGCATATTGTCTCTTTTAGGAGACAAGTACATATGACACTGAAAAAGAATGACGAGGAAATGAGTTTTGTTTTCAAATTTAGGCTGGTTTCAACCGGAAAAAATGTGCCGTAAAGTTTGGTTTCTTACATATCTCGATGTAATTTACCATGAAATATCTACAGCAAGAATTCTGGGTCTCAATGAATCCAAAATGTCAATGTGGTTAGAAGTGGTGGAGAGAATAAAAGCTAGCTTATAATGGTAGTGTCTGGTTAGGTGCGAGGGATAGTGGAGGTACTTCTCAAGGTGGGGTCCGGGAGGGGGGGGTTCGAGCTGAGCATATGTGTGTAGGTTTTTTAGATAACAGGTATTAGGGGTATATCTTATATAAGACAACTAACTAAAATGTGATCTCATTGGATGTGCCCTGACAATTAATGCTTGTATATCTTATCGTGTGTTGTCATGTTTGTTTATATGTTTGTTTAAAAAATTATAAAAAAATTAAATACAAATTTAGGCTTGGCGATTTTGACTACAATATTCATGTGAGCTTAGGCAGACTGAAGTGCAGGGAAGAGGGTAATTTCATCCGTTCGTGCCCAGATAAAATGGGTGAACAGCCGACTGCTTATGCAGCCGCTATGACAGCTGACGGTCAGACCAGCAAGTAAGCCTACTGTAGCTGCCCAGACTTGAGTGCGAGTGAGCGGCCAGATGCAATTATTGCACAAGCACAGGTACATAGTGGAGAAAGCGGTACAAATGTTGTGCAGACTGAAAGCGTCTACACCGATCAGGGGAATCAGCTAAATGATTTGAACAGTGATCATCAGGTTGAAATGGGAGAGGATTTGGAGAGTACGGCAACCAGGATAGCGGAGTCTGTACTGGTTGATGAGGATGAGACAGGGATAGAGGATATGGAGTTTATAAAGGTTTCTGGGAAAAGGAAAGACAGGGCTTCTAGGTCTATTGGCAGGGGTGATGCGAAGGTCAGTAAAGTGGCAACGACGAAGCCATTGTGCTCCGCCACCTCTCAAGCAAGAAAAAGCACACGAAACAGAGAGAAACAGGCCACACAGAACACTAGTAGTAGTGAGGAGGAGGAGGAGGAGGAGGAAGCGCTCTCGAGAGATTTGTCACAACCCGATTTCTCTTTCCAGCAGATTAACACCTTTCTGAAAGATACAAAGGGAAGATCTGTGGAGGAGTTTTTCCCTGATTGAAGGACGTTTCATGATTCTGTCACAATACATTATGAGGAGCAGTGAGGAGGCAGGGCAGCCCTCTTTTTTCACCAAGAGGGATTCCGCTTAAAGAAACTGTTGTCAAAAATCTGAACAAAAATCAACGAGGAGGTTGATGATGATGATGATGTTGATCATGTGTAGGCCTACTGTGTATTTTGTCATTGTTTGGTTGCTGTTGTATACTAAACATGTGTGACTTTAAACGGGGGTCTTTATTAAGATAGCTGCTCTGTACAGTCTGATCAGGGGCAGGAAGTTAAATGTAACTTTTCTTCAGGAAACTCACAGTACGGTTGACGATGAATCTGACTGGAAGAGGGAGTGGGGCGGTGGAGCTTTCTTCAGGCATAAGAGCAGTAATAGTGGGGGTGTGGCATTCTTTTTTCTAGGGATTTTCTACCTGCTTCATGTATTGTTGATGAGGCAGGTTGCTTAAACTCTGTGCTGTATTTGAAAATGTAAAGATGTGCTTTGTAAATGTATACGCTCCAACAGTGGGGTTGGAAAGGTTATTGTTTTTGGATCCGGAGTTAAAAAAGACCCTTAGTGCTTGTAGTGGTGAGGAGTATCTGTGATTTTAACTGCACAGAAAATCCGGTATTAGATAGGAATCATCAGGAGCCGCATGCTGCTTCTAAAGCCTGTCTTATACGACTGGTTGAAACCCTTGAACTGTGTGATATTTGGAGATACCTCCACATTAATCAGCGGCAGTATACCTGGGCTCATTCCAGAGAGAATTATCTATCTTTAGCCAGGATTGGTCGGTTGTATTGTTTTGAACATCGTCTAAGTGTGGTCACAAGAAGCTGTTCTATAAGTCCGGTGGGTTTCTCTGACCACTCCCTTGTGCAGTGTTCCATCTTTGTAAAAAATGTAAAGTGTAAAAGTGCATATTGGCACTTTAATGTCTCTCTGTTGTCTGACAATACGTTTAAGGGGGCTTTTAGGTCTTTTTGGTCTGACTATAGGCAATCTAAAGATGATTATAGCAGCTTTGCCTTTTGCCTACAGTACACTCTCAATATTACAAGAAACATGGCTAGATCTATGAGAGCTCTGGAGAGAGAAGTGATGGAGATGCAGGATTTGGCAGGCTCCACTGGAGAAAGAGAACAAATTGACGTTTTCAAAAGGAAATCAGCTCTGTCTGACCTGCTGGGTATCTCTGCTAGGGGGCACTCTGGTTAGGTCCCGGTTTCAGAACGTGGTTCAGATGGATGCTCCGTCTCACTTTTTCTTTGGTCTAGAGAGTAAGAATGGCCAGAAGAGGCTGTGTTACACTCTTTGAGGTCAGACACTGGGCAGATGCTGCATGAGACAACCGACCTCCGTCAGTGTGCGGTTGGGTTTTACTGAGAGCTTTATAAGACTTTGTACCAGGAAGAGCCAGAGGTGGCACGGTCCTTCTTTGAGAGCCTCCCTCCCTCCTGTCAGCCCAGGAGCTGCTAGAGGCTTTGCAGAGGATGCAGAGCGGGAAGGCGCCTGGGATAGAAGGTCTCCTGGTTGACTTTTACAAGTCTCTCTGTTATACAGTACTGTTACATTTGTGACATACACAATATGCAAATATACAGTACTGTTAAACAGAGATCCTAACAGAACATATATACATACGAGGGGGAGGAGACTGTACATTGGGAGGGTGTGGGTGGGGGGGAGGGTGTGGCTGGGGGGAGGAGGTGGGGGGGAGGGGGGGGTGTGCAAGGTGCAAGCATAGGGAGGGAGGTTTGTGTTGGGATGGGGTTTGGCGGAGCCCAATAGCAGAACACAGGAGGAGAGAGAATGGAGCGTTTTAGAGTGTTTTAATATTATTCCCCAAGTAGACAGGTTACAGCGAATACAGAAATGTGCGACAGGTGGGTAGGGATTCACATTTTTTAGCGGCTGTGGGTAGGGCGTTCCACATTGATGTGGCATAATTGCAAAACGTGTTTATTCCCTTGTATGAGCCGAATCTGGGTTGAACATGAGGAACATGTGGAACTCCCTTTGGTGTTGTGGTTGTGGTATTCACTGACCTTTGGGAAGTATTTCGACATGTACATGGGTACCTTAGTGGTGTAGTTTATCTTGTAGATCAGACCCATTGCAAGTTGCTGTACTCTGTCGTCTACTCTAAGCCATCCTAGGTTGTCAAAAATGGGCAGGGGTGAGGTGGGTTCTAGGAGTCTGGCCTCACAGCTGGGCACAAGGTCTACTGGGAGGCTGGAAACAACAGCTGACTAAAGACAGACAGACAGACAGACAGACAGACAGGATAAGAGAGAAGAGAAGAGGAGAGGACAGAAGGATATGAGAAGGGAGGAGGAGGAGAGGAGAAGAGAGGAGAGGAGGGGAGATGAATAGAGAGGAGAGGGGGGTATGGAGAGGAGAGGAGGAGAGGAAAGGAGAGGGGAGAGGAGAGAAATAGAGAGAAGAGAGGAGAGGAGGAAAGACGAGAAGAGAGGAGAGGAGAAGAGGAGAGGAGAAGAAAGGCGAGACAAAAGACAGATCTCGACAACATTACATATCAAGGTCACAAGAAGTACACATGGAAAAGACAATTTGATATTCTAATAAGGTTAGAGAGCAGAGTGGCAGCCCATGGGTGACCAATGACCACAATACCAGGGTCACTATATTAATGAATTATTATAAAAAAATTTGGATAATTCTTTCCAAAAGCAAAGAGGCCTAGAAGCGTGGCTAATGCTAATGGCGCACATACCAGCGAGGCTAACTGCCTAAGAAAACGGGCACAGAGGCACTGAAAGAGGATTTCACCCGTCTAATGAACACACTAGACTAGACAAATATCAAGATGTATCCATCAGTGGACCAATTGCGTACTTTCGCAGAGGACAAGAAGCCTTCAGTCAACTCCTTCAGACATTAAAAGCACCCCCCACAGCCAAAATGGAATGATAAAAAAGAAATATTATAATAATAATGTATTTGAAATCGTTTTTGCATCCAGGGGGATGGGGGGGGGTCCAATCAAAGTCGACTATACAAATTCTTAGTCGGGGACAGGCCTACTCGATAGTTTCCGTTTTGAACGAACATTGTCTCGGGCCGAGACACACACAGACACAACAGACACTTATTAATGTATCCAATAAACCAATCACACACAAAAAAAATAAACATGCACTAACTTTGAAATTGCTTCATTACTTGTTATCTTCATTATTAAATGTAATTCTGATTATGCGTATTGATTAGATACAGTGCATAATGCATTACATCTTTGCCAGGAAAACGTAGTAATCATTTTAACGTTTTTATTGTGCGTCTTTTACTTAATTTGAGATATAAATAACCATTTTACATGCGTAATGCTTACAATTTGTCAAAAGTGCACACATTAACCTCTTGGCGAATCCTTATGGAAGCCAACGGAAGCCAGGCCTCCCTATCAAAATATGAATTAATATCAAATATGAAATATGAAGAAAAAAGCTAGAGGAGAGGCAGGGGGTAGGTGTCTTTCTCCAGCCTCAACCATGTGATTCATGTATGTAGAGTCCAAAACCGATACTAGCCAATCAGATTCGAGCTGACTGCCACACCTTAAAAGTTTAAAACGGGGCTGTGGGCAGAATAATTAGTCTGGCATCCCCTCTGCACACCTCCCCTCTGCACTCTGAAAATTGTATTAACCCGTGACTGCTCCCACGGGCCGAATATTGCCCCGATCCTCGCGAGATTAAATCCATGGGTACCTCTCGGCGTGCCGAAGCTTTTCCTAAATCACTTCCATCATCGAAAACGAGGGGAAAAGGTAGGCTCGCGACCCTGAAAATGTCGTGTGATTTTAAAAACGCTGTATTAAGAGAGACTATTATGGGATCCACGCGAGCTTTCTATCGTGGAAACATCTGGGCGTCCCGCAACTTTTACTCATTCACATGTAGCCCCGAAAATGCTTAGAAAAGGAAAGCCGAAAGCGTGGAATAAACTCGCCAAAAGGGAAAAGTGTCCCACGTGGCGCGCAAAATCGTGCAAGGAAAGATCGGACCAAAAATGAACCAATGCTCCAGCAGTATTAATGACCCTGATGTAAACAAGACAAACGTCTTTCTCAGGTCTGCATTCCCTTATACAATTGTGTGTATTGAGCCGTACTGTATTGTACCCATTCTGAAATCTGTTAAATAAATAAAAAGAAAGTTTGACTGGCCGCCAAGCCATACTGTAGTGTACATGGTGACTGCATGACTTAAAAAATTAAATAAAAATATTAATAAAAATATTTAATAATTTTTTTTTTAATAATTTTTTTTTGGCTTCCCCTGTTATTTTACCCACGCGACGCCACTGCTCTTAAGCCCTAGCCATATTTTTCAGAAAATTTACCTAAAAGTACATACCCAAGTAAATGGAAGATTGCTATTCCTAATTTATGCAAATGACATGTCGTCAGCTTGTGACTGCAACTTGTTCCTGTTTGCGGACGACTCAGCCCTGCTGGTCTCTGACAAGAACAAGTTACAGGTTGAAAAAGCCCTCAGCTCGGAACTAGGCAAAATCTGCATATGGCTCGCCGACAACAAACTATCATTACACATGGACAAAACAGAGTCCATACTCTTCGGTTCAAATAACAAACTCAGCAAGACCGACGGCTTCTCGGTTACAGTGGGTGACAATATTGTCACAAGGAAAGATGAAATTACCTACCTAGGTTCCATCCTAGAGGCTAATCTTTCCTGTGACAAAATGGCATCCAATGTAATAAAAAAAGTCAACCAACAAACTCGATTCTTGTACCGGATCTCCTCTCTGGTAAACAAGAATACCCTGAAGACTCTGGCAGGAGCACTCATTCAAGGGTACTACGACTATGCTTGCACCTCATGGTACCAAAGCACCTCAAAGGCACTAAAAAACAAATTACAAACATCTCAAAACAAGCTAGTCAGACTACTGCTTGACCTGACTCCTAGAACCCACCTCACCCCAGCCCACTTTGACAACCTAGGATGGCTTAGAGTAGACGACAGAGTACAGCAACTTGCAATGGGCCTGGTCTACAAGATACACTACGCGACCAAGGTACCCATGTACATGTCAAAATACTTCCCAAAGGTCAGTGAATACCACGATCACAACACAGAGGGAGCTCCACAAATCATGTTAAACCCAGATTTGGCTCAAACAAGGGACTAAACACGTTTCGCAATTATGCCACATCAATGTGGAACGCCCTACCCAAAGCTGTAAAGGAATGTGAATCACTACCCACTTTCAAAAACACTCTCAAAGAACACCTACGGGAGACTGCAATTAGAAACTGGCCCCTACAAATGTCTTAACCCAGTTGTACAGTAAATTACCAAGTATGGCTTTGTCAGTATTCCAATGTACAGAGTACAGTGTCCCCCCCCCTCCAATGTACAGCCCCCACCCACCAACCCCACCCCACCCACCCAACCTCCTCCAATGTACAGTTTCTACGTCAAATGTATATACACTCTTTTTCTGGACACTTTTTGTATCACAAACTACTGTATTTGCAAATCTGATATGTCATAAATGTATAGATGTAGCAGTACTGTCTATCTGTATGTCATGTATGTCATATATGTTATGATGAATTGAAAATGGGGGACCCTGATGTAAACAAGACGAAAGTCTTTCTCTGGTCTGCATCCCCTTAACAATTGTATGTATTGAGCTGTACTGTACTGTACCCATTCTGCAATCTGTTAATAAAGTTTTCAATCAATCAATCAATTGCTCCACTTCTACAAGGTCCATTGAGCTCATTCAGCACCTTGTGATGACCCCTTCTTGTGAGGTGGTTTGGCTTTTCTGTGCTTTCACGGTGTGTTAGCTTAGATGTTTAGTACAGGGTTGCAATTGTTTGGTGAGTGCTGCCGTTGTGCCTATACAGGCATGGAGGCGCACGGATTCTCCTCCGATTTGGACAAATGTACACGCAAGCATGGTTTTCGACTCTCCCCGGTTCACAGTGTTGTGTGTCAGTGGAGGAGTGCTGTTTAGCTGTGGGCGCAGTGGTGGGGTATGATAGTGTTAAATCGGCTTCTAGAATGAACAAAGCGGTTGTCGTTTTCCTTGATTCTATTTTGAAAATGAATCAAATGGTAGAGTGGGGTGGTGATTCGGGATATGCTTACTCCTGTTTTCCACCCGTCACTCTGCCGAATCTGGGAAAGGGTGTTATCATTTCGAATGTGCCCCCGTTTATGAAGAATAAACTTTTGGAAAAGGAGCTGGTGGGACATGGGCAATTAGTATCACAGATACAAATGTTCACTCTATCTAGTCTGGGGTACTTCTGAAGTATATTTTTAATTGTTATTAGCCAAATAACAGCACCAATTATTACAGCATACGTTTATTACTATGTGTAAGAACAGAACAGCCAGACCAATTTGTGTATTGAAGACACACAGAGTCTCACCCAGAACAACCACTCAAAATGATAAACTGGTTATCACCCCACCTCGAAGGAGCCAATGCACACACACACACACACACACACACACACACACACGCTCACTCTCACACACGAAACCAGACTGATGCCATTACCATATTAAAGTTGGGGAGAAGTTCTTTCTTTTGTTAAGAGGACCAAGGACACTTAAGAACTTGACTATCAAAAAACTTTTGTTTCTATGCTAGTTGGACCAGCCTATCCTCGACGAAGGACTGGGGTCAAGAAAATGCTTAAATATCTAACTGTATTACCATTGAACACACACTACGGGACCGAGCTGTGTGTGTCAGAGAGATTTTCATATCCTGTAAAACTGCTGTAAATCTGCCGCTGATGCTCTGCTGAAATAAATCAACTGATAACCTAAAACCATTGACTTTCAAACCGTATCCAAGCGTCTACTTTCTTGCCTGTGAATCCAGTCATTTGTCTTCATCGTTTACAAAGTCACAGACAATTTGTGACTACACTTCTCAGCAAGCTAAGCATATTGTCTCTTTTAGGAGACAAGTACATATGACACTGAAAAAGAATGACGAGGAAATGAGTTTTGTTTTCAAATTTAGGCTGGTTTCAACCGGAAAAAATGTGCCGTAAAGTTTGGTTTCTTACATATCTCGATGTAATTTACCATGAAATATCTACAGCAAGAATTCTGGGTCTCAATGAATCCAAAATGTCAATGTGGTTAGAAGTGGTGGAGAGAATAAAAGCTAGCTTATAATGGTAGTGTCTGGTTAGGTGCGAGGGATAGTGGAGGTACTTCTCAAGGTGGGGTCCGGGAGGGGGGGGTTCGAGCTGAGCATATGTGTGTAGGTTTTTTAGATAACAGGTATTAGGGGTATATCTTATATAAGACAACTAACTAAAATGTGATCTCATTGGATGTGCCCTGACAATTAATGCTTGTATATCTTATCGTGTGTTGTCATGTTTGTTTATATGTTTGTTTAAAAAATTATAAAAAAATTAAATACAAATTTAGGCTTGGCGATTTTGACTACAATATTCATGTGAGCTTAGGCAGACTGAAGTGCAGGGAAGAGGGTAATTTCATCCGTTCGTGCCCAGATAAAATGGGTGAACAGCCGACTGCTTATGCAGCCGCTATGACAGCTGACGGTCAGACCAGCAAGTAAGCCTACTGTAGCTGCCCAGACTTGAGTGCGAGTGAGCGGCCAGATGCAATTATTGCACAAGCACAGGTACATAGTGGAGAAAGCGGTACAAATGTTGTGCAGACTGAAAGCGTCTACACCGATCAGGGGAATCAGCTAAATGATTTGAACAGTGATCATCAGGTTGAAATGGGAGAGGATTTGGAGAGTACGGCAACCAGGATAGCGGAGTCTGTACTGGTTGATGAGGATGAGACAGGGATAGAGGATATGGAGTTTATAAAGGTTTCTGGGAAAAGGAAAGACAGGGCTTCTAGGTCTATTGGCAGGGGTGATGCGAAGGTCAGTAAAGTGGCAACGACGAAGCCATTGTGCTCCGCCACCTCTCAAGCAAGAAAAAGCACACGAAACAGAGAGAAACAGGCCACACAGAACACTAGTAGTAGTGAGGAGGAGGAGGAGGAGGAGGAAGCGCTCTCGAGAGATTTGTCACAACCCGATTTCTCTTTCCAGCAGATTAACACCTTTCTGAAAGATACAAAGGGAAGATCTGTGGAGGAGTTTTTCCCTGATTGAAGGACGTTTCATGATTCTGTCACAATACATTATGAGGAGCAGTGAGGAGGCAGGGCAGCCCTCTTTTTTCACCAAGAGGGATTCCGCTTAAAGAAACTGTTGTCAAAAATCTGAACAAAAATCAACGAGGAGGTTGATGATGATGATGATGTTGATCATGTGTAGGCCTACTGTGTATTTTGTCATTGTTTGGTTGCTGTTGTATACTAAACATGTGTGACTTTAAACGGGGGTCTTTATTAAGATAGCTGCTCTGTACAGTCTGATCAGGGGCAGGAAGTTAAATGTAACTTTTCTTCAGGAAACTCACAGTACGGTTGACGATGAATCTGACTGGAAGAGGGAGTGGGGCGGTGGAGCTTTCTTCAGGCATAAGAGCAGTAATAGTGGGGGTGTGGCATTCTTTTTTCTAGGGATTTTCTACCTGCTTCATGTATTGTTGATGAGGCAGGTTGCTTAAACTCTGTGCTGTATTTGAAAATGTAAAGATGTGCTTTGTAAATGTATACGCTCCAACAGTGGGGTTGGAAAGGTTATTGTTTTTGGATCCGGAGTTAAAAAAGACCCTTAGTGCTTGTAGTGGTGAGGAGTATCTGTGATTTTAACTGCACAGAAAATCCGGTATTAGATAGGAATCATCAGGAGCCGCATGCTGCTTCTAAAGCCTGTCTTATACGACTGGTTGAAACCCTTGAACTGTGTGATATTTGGAGATACCTCCACATTAATCAGCGGCAGTATACCTGGGCTCATTCCAGAGAGAATTATCTATCTTTAGCCAGGATTGGTCGGTTGTATTGTTTTGAACATCGTCTAAGTGTGGTCACAAGAAGCTGTTCTATAAGTCCGGTGGGTTTCTCTGACCACTCCCTTGTGCAGTGTTCCATCTTTGTAAAAAATGTAAAGTGTAAAAGTGCATATTGGCACTTTAATGTCTCTCTGTTGTCTGACAATACGTTTAAGGGGGCTTTTAGGTCTTTTTGGTCTGACTATAGGCAATCTAAAGATGATTATAGCAGCTTTGCCTTTTGCCTACAGTACACTCTCAATATTACAAGAAACATGGCTAGATCTATGAGAGCTCTGGAGAGAGAAGTGATGGAGATGCAGGATTTGGCAGGCTCCACTGGAGAAAGAGAACAAATTGAAGTTTTCAAAAGGAAATCAGCTCTGTCTGACCTGCTGGGTATCTCTGCTAGGGGGCACTCTGGTTAGGTCCCGGTTTCAGAACGTGGTTCAGATGGATGCTCCGTCTCACTTTTTCTTTGGTCTAGAGAGTAAGAATGGCCAGAAGAGGCTGTGTTACACTCTTTGAGGTCAGACACTGGGCAGATGCTGCATGAGACAACCGACCTCCGTCAGTGTGCGGTTGGGTTTTACTGAGAGCTTTATAAGACTTTGTACCAGGAAGAGCCAGAGGTGGCACGGTCCTTCTTTGAGAGCCTCCCTCCCTCCTGTCAGCCCAGGAGCTGCTAGAGGCTTTGCAGAGGATGCAGAGCGGGAAGGCGCCTGGGATAGAAGGTCTCCTGGTTGACTTTTACAAGTCTCTCTGTTATACAGTACTGTTACATTTGTGACATACACAATATGCAAATATACAGTACTGTTAAACAGAGATCCTAACAGAACATATATACATACGAGGGGGAGGAGACTGTACATTGGGAGGGTGTGGGTGGGGGGGAGGGTGTGGCTGGGGGGAGGAGGTGGGGGGGGAGGGGGGGGTGTGCAAGGTGCAAGCATAGGGAGGGAGGTTTGTGTTGGGATGGGGTTTGGCGGAGCCCAATAGCAGAACACAGGAGGAGAGAGAATGGAGCGTTTTAGGGTGTTTTAATATTATTCCCCAAGTAGACAGGTTACAGCGAATACAGAAATGTGCGACAGGTGGGTAGGGATTCACATTTTTTAGCGGCTGTGGGTAGGGCGTTCCACATTGATGTGGCATAATTGCAAAACGTGTTTATTCCCTTGTATGAGCCGAATCTGGGTTGAACATGAGGAACATGTGGAACTCCCTTTGGTGTTGTGGTTGTGGTATTCACTGACCTTTGGGAAGTATTTCGACATGTACATGGGTACCTTAGTGGTGTAGTTTATCTTGTAGATCAGACCCATTGCAAGTTGCTGTACTCTGTCGTCTACTCTAAGCCATCCTAGGTTGTCAAAAATGGGCAGGGGTGAGGTGGGTTCTAGGAGTCTGGCCTCACAGCTGGGCACAAGGTCTACTGGGAGGCTGGAAACAACAGCTGACTAAAGACAGACAGACAGACAGACAGACAGACAGACAGACAGACAGACAGACAGACAGACAGACAGACAGACAGACAGACAGACAGACAGACAGACAGACAGACAGACAGACAGACAGACAGACAGACAGACAGACAGACAGACAGACAGACAGACAGACAGACAGACAGACAGACAGACAGACAGACAGACAGACAGACAGACAGACAGACAGACAGACAGACAGACAGACAGACAGACAGACAGACAGACAGACAGACAGACAGACAGACAGACAGACAGACAGACAGACAGACAGACAGACAGACAGACAGACAGACAGACAGACAGACAGACAGACAGACAGACAGACAGACAGACAGACAGACAGACAGACAGACAGACAGACAGACAGACAGACAGACAGACAGACAGACAGACAGACAGACAGACAGACAGACAGACAGACAGACAGACAGACAGACAGACAGACAGACAGACAGACAGACAGACAGACAGACAGACAGACAGACAGACAGACAGACAGACAGACAGACAGACAGACAGACAGACAGACAGACAGACAGACAGACAGACAGACAGACAGACAGACAGACAGACAGACAGACAGACAGACAGACAGACAGACAGACAGACAGACAGACAGACAGACAGACAGACAGACAGACAGACAGACAGACAGACAGACAGACAGACAGACAGACAGACAGACAGACAGACAGACAGACAGACAGACAGACAGACAGACAGACAGACAGACAGACAGACAGACAGACAGACAGACAGACAGACAGACAGACAGACAGACAGACAGACAGACAGACAGACAGACAGACAGACAGACAGACAGACAGACAGACAGACAGACAGACAGACAGACAGACAGACAGACAGACAGACAGACAGACAGACAGACAGACAGACAGACAGACAGACAGACAGACAGACAGACAGACAGACAGACAGACAGACAGACAGACAGACAGACAGACAGACAGACAGACAGACAGACAGACAGACAGACAGACAGACAGACAGACAGACAGACAGACAGATAGATAGATAGATATAGATAGATATAGATAGATAGATAGATAGATAGATAGATAGATAGATAGATAGATAGATAGATAGATAGATAGATAGATAGATAGATAGATAGATAGATAGATAGATAGATAGATAGATAGATAGATAGATAGATAGATAGATAGATAGATAGATAGATAGATAGATAGATAGATAGATAGATAGATAGATAGATAGATAGATAGATAGATAGATAGATAGATAGATAGATAGATAGATAGATAGATAGATAGATAGATAGATAGATAGAAGCAGTCTCACCTTGCAGGGGCAGGACAGTGTTCCCGTGGATCATGATGCTGAGCTGTAGGACCAGCTGAGGTGCTGACTTGAGGAAGGCCTCTAGGAGGCGCAGCATGGTGATGTCAGCGCTCTCGAACATCAGACGCCAGTGGAAGTGACGGCGCGGCCCTTTACCATGCCAACGACTCTGGGCACCCAGGTAGAGGGCATGGAAGTACCTGAGGAGAGGGGAGAGAAAACAAAAAGAGGTGTTAGGGGGCCTCCTGGTTGAGTTGATCCTCTGCCTTGATGGTTTCACCTGACCGACTATTTTGAGTGGTTTAATTTGGTGAATGAAGCTATTTTCTTTTAGGGGCATCATGGTCGTTCAGGAGCTAAGAATGAATGAATGAATGAATCATTGCATTCATATAGCGCCTTCAAAGACACTCAAATTGCCTCCTCCACCACCAATGTGGGCTACACAGGCACAATGGCTGCCATACACCAGGCTACACATCACACTACACAATGGCTGAATGGCTCAGGAGACAGGGATAAATATCAGCCAATTCAGGAGAGGAATGGTTAGGAGGCCTTGATGTCAGAGACCTGATTGGGAATTAGGAATACCAGTAACATCAGGGAACCCCCTACTCTTCTTGATAGGTGCCCTTCTTTGATGACCAAATTAACGTCTTATCCGAAGGATGGCACTCACAAATGTACGGCGTCCCTATCACTGTAATGGATGGATGGATGGATGGATGATGGATGGATGGATGATATACTTGAGGAAAAAGAGAGTTGGAATAAAGATGAGATGTATCTTTTTTATTAAGTTATACTTAGTTCCACCTAGGCTTGCCGCGGTAGTCAGTGATACCGGTGTCATTCTGTGTTCAGGCATCCACTGAGTAAATTAATTGCCTACTGCCCCCACCAGCCCCGCCCCCACCGGTGTACGCTTTTTAAGTTTCAGTTTCACTTCTAGAGTAGATAAAGAGAGAAAGAAGACTCTAGAGAAGAGATGCCATGTTACACAACAATGGCAGATCAATATCAAAATATCAATATTTTGAACACCACAGCAGCTCGACTGGAGAGGCGCTCAGCAAGTTGCACGGAAGAAAGTTGGTGGGGGTGTGTGTGTTATTTGGCGAACAAGAAAATTATGAACATTTTCAGTAATGACCCTGCTGTGTTACAAACATATATTTTGGGAAGGGTGAATTTGGAGTTTTGAATTAAATTCTGCACGCAAAATAAAATTTGGACTAAGTCATACATAGCTCCGATACTCGAGGTAACAGCAGTCGCATCTTTCCACCTGCGCGGCTCGATCTTTCAGCGTCAGGGGTCTGGGCTTTGGAAGGGCCCCGTCCCTGTTGCTTCCTGATTCTACTGCGCAGGCGCACCAACCGATCCCCACCCATCAGTTTCCCTCCCCCTAATACTGCCAATGTGTATTAGTGCCGACGACCAGCTCAACTGAAAGCAATGTGGAGCGCTGGGCTCGAACAGGGAGGCGAACCTGTTCGAGCCCAGTCTCCAGTATTCGTGGTGAGCGCCTTGCCCACTGCACCACATAGCCGCCCTTTTTGTGGCCATTTTGTAGAGGACTAGCTGTCGATCTGCATTGGAATTTTTCAGAATTACACTTCCTGAAAGCTTCATAATTCTGTATGCATTTTTTTATAACTCTTATTATTCTGGATAATAGCCACAAAACTGTTATGGTTTGTAACCGACCCCAATCGCACAACACAAGACAGGTATGAGAGTAAGCCAAAACAGGGCATTTATTCAATACAAACAAAAAGCGGCACTGTCCCTTTAAGGGAGAACACCAAAACACTGGAAACAAAGAAATAGGGAAAAATGTGGCACTGTGCCTTTAAGAGGCGAGCAGGCTAAGGGGCTAAGGCTAAGGGACAGGGCCAGGGCAAAAAGTCAGGGCAGGAACAGGGGCACTGGAGAGGGGGAACAGGGACAGAGAACAGGGTTAAGGCCTTGGACAGGGCAAGGGCCAGAGCTGCTTACAGGGATGGCAGGGTTCCGACGGCGGAAGCCTGGCACGGAGATACCCCTCGGAAGCTGCAGACGGGCAGCGCAGAACACCGGGGTCCCAGAGGACCGGGGCGAAGAGACGCATCCTCCCGTGGAACTAGGAAGCGATGCGCGCCGGCTTGACGTCGGAGTGGGAGCGCGCCGGCTTGACGTCTGGAGTGGGAGCGCGCCGGCTTGACGTCTGGAGTGGGAACACCACTTCAGGCCTGGCACGGAGATACCCCTCGGAAGCTGCAGACGGGCAGCGCAGAACACCGGGGTCCCAGAGGACCGGGGCGAAGAGACGCATCCTCCCGTGGAATAGGAAGTGATGCGCGCCGGCTTGACGTCTGGAGTGGGAACACAGGAAAACCTCCCGTAGAGGATTAGAGAGCGCAGACGGTGTCCCACTCCAGGCAAACGGCGACAGGTGGTGATGGCTGGCACGTCGTCTCACGCCGGAGACGCGGCAGGTGATGGTAACGTCCAGGACTCCATGAACACTGAACACAGATAAAGATACAGAGTCCAGAACACCGAACCAGCATACAGAACGACCCGACCAGGACTGGAGGGGAGGTCCAGGTATTTAAAGCCCTCTGGGGCGCTAATCATAAACTATCACAGCTGTGAAAGGTAGTCCAAGGGTGGGGGCTGGTGAAGAGTAGAGGAAAGTAAAACATCGCAAGGGTGGGGGCTGTTGAGGAGAGTAGACAGGGAAAGTCCAAAGGTGGGGGCTGGTGAGGTGAGGAGAACAGGGAATTAATGGTCCAGGGAACAGGCGAAACCTCACAGTACCCCCCCCCTCCACGGGAGCCACCGGGCGACCCAAAAAATCAGACAGCGGGGCAGGGGACATGACAAAGCAACAAACTAAAAAAATTGGGCCAAGCTAGCAGGGGAAGCTACACCTAAAGTGGGGCTAGCAGAGGGACAGGGTAGCTGCCAGGGCACTGCTAGCTACAGGGCCTATGCTAGCTGTACTGCTACATTAACATAGAGGCTGCGCTAGCTGCCGGAGCTAGGCTAGCAGACAGGGCTGGACCAGCAAGAGAGAACAAGCTAGCTGGAAGGACAGTCCTAGCTGTGGGGAAACTGACCTTGCTAGCTGAAGGGGCAGTCCTAGCAGTGGGGAGACTGACCTTGCTAGCTGAAGGGGCAGTCCTAGCAGTGGGGAGACTGACCTTGCTAGCTGAAGGGGCAGTCCTAGCAGCGGGGAGACTGACCTTGCTAGCTGAAGGGGCAGTCCTAGCAGTGGGGAAACTGACCTTGCTAGCTGAAGGGGCAGTCCTAGCAGTGGGGAAACTGACCTTGCTAGCTGAAGAGGCAGTCCTAGCAGTGGGGAGACTGACCTTGCTAGCTGAAGGGGCAGTCCTAGCAGTGGGGAAACTGACCTTGCTAGCTGAAGGGGCAGTCCTAGCAGTGGGAGACATGCTGGTGGTAGAGGCTACAAAGGCAACCTGGAGTACTCTAGCAGGGGCTGAGCTAAGTGCAGGAGCAGTACTAGCTGCAGAGAGTCTGCTAGCAGTGCAAGCTACGGGAGCTAGGCTAACCACAGGGGCCTTGCCGGCCGACGAGGCGGTCCCAGCATCGGAGGCCTTGTTAGCTATGGAGCCCGTGTCTGTTGAGGGAGCTAAGGGGGTAGCTGCCAAAGCTACATTGGCTACAGGGGCTAAGCTAACCACAGGGGCCTTGCCGGCCGACGGGGCGGTCCCAGCATCAGAGGCCTTGTTAGCTATAGGGCCTGAGCTGGCTGTCTGGGCAGTGTTAACAGCCTGGGCAGTGAAGGCTGCGGAGGCTAACTGCTGCAGAAGCAGTACTGGCTACTGGGCTTGTGCTAGCTGCCGGGGCAGTGAGGGCCACGGGGCCTATGCTAGTAGGACTAGCTGAGGTGCTAACTGCTACAGGGACAGTACTAGTTACTGGGCTTGTGCTAGCTGCCGGGGCAGTGAGGGCCGCAGGGCCTATGCTAGTAAGACTAGCTGTGGTGCTAACTGCTACAGGGGCCGTACTAGCTACTGGGCTTGTGCTAGCTGCCGGGACAGTGAGGGCCGCAGGGCCTATGCTAGTAGGACTAGCTGAGGTGCTAACCGCTACCGGGACAGTACTAGCTACTGGGCTTGTGCTAGCTGCCGGGGCAGTGAGGGCCGCAGGGCCTATGCTAGTAAGACTAGCTGAGGTGCTAACTGCAACAGGGGAGCTAACGAGGCTAACAGGGGAGCTAAGAGGGGAGTCAACAGTGGAAACTAACAGGGGAAACTAAACAGGGAAGCTAACAGGGGAACTAAAAAGGGCAAACTCACATACACTGTCTGTGCTGGCTGGGGTCGTCGACGGGTCGGGTCGTACTGTTATGGTTTGTAACCGACCCCAATCGCACAACACAAGACAGGTATGAGAGTAAGCCAAAACAGGGCATTTATTCAATACAAACAAAAAGCGGCACTGTCCCTTTAAGGGAGAACACCAAAACACTGGAAACAAAGAAATAGGGAAAAATGTGGCACTGTGCCTTTAAGAGGCGAGCAGGCTAAGGGGCTAAGGCTAAGGGACAGGGCCAGGGCAAAAAGTCAGGGCAGGAACAGGGGCACTGGAGAGGGGGAACAGGGACAGAGGCCCGGGGAGGCGGGCTGGAGACAGGGACAGAGAACAGGGTTAAGGCCTTGGACAGGGCGAGGGCCAGAGCTGCTTACAGGGATGGCAGGGTTCCGACGGCGGAAGCCTGGCACGGAGATACAACTCGGAAGCTGCAGATGGGCAGCGCAGAACACCGGGGTCCCAGAGGACCGGGGCGAAGAGACGCATCCTCCCGTGGAACTAGGAATCGATGCGCGCCGGCTTGACGTCGGAGTGGGAGCGCGCCGGCTTGACGTCTGGAGTGGGAGCGCGCCGGCTTGACGTCTGGAGTGGGAACACCACTTCAGGCCTGGCACGGAGATACCCCTCGGAAGCTGCAGACGGGCAGCGCAGAACACCGGGGTCCCAGAGGACCGGGGCGAAGAGACACATCCTCCCGTGGAATAGGAAGTGATGCGCGCCGGCTTGACGTCTGGAGTGGGAACACAGGAAAACCTCCCGTAGAGGATTAGAGAGCGCAGACGGTGTCCCACTCCAGGCAAGCGGCGACAGGTGGTGATGGCTGGCACGTCGTCTCACGCCGGAGACGCGGCAGATGATGGTAACGTCCAGGACTCCATGAACACTGAACACAGATAAAGATACAGAGTCCAGAACACCGAACCAGCATACAGAACGACCCGACCAGGACTGGAGGGGAGGTCCAGGTATTTAAAGCCCTCTGGGGCGCTAATCATAAACTATCACAGCTGTGAAAGGTAGTCCAAGGGTGGGGGCTGGTGAAGAGTAGAGGAAAGTAAAACATCGCAAGGGTGGGGGCTGTTGAGGAGAGTAGACAGGGAAAGTCCAAAGGTGGGGGCTGGTGAGGTGAGGAGAACAGGGAATTAAAGGTCCAGGGAACAGGCGAAACCTCACAAAAACGTAACGTTATTGAAGCGCAGTTAGTTTATCTTCCCTATTTTTAGCCTGCAACAACAATTATATTTTAAATTAGTTTCAAAATGGTTGCACCCTGATAAAAATTAAAAAGTACAGTAGATTACAGTAGATTTCATTATCTGTTCTTATGCACGCCTGGTGATACTAAATCCAAATTGAACTCGGCCATTTGAAAGATAATATATGTATATATATAAATGTGCGAATTGGCAATAATAAGGTAATTTTTAAGCCTGCTATTCTATATTCTATAATAATATTTTAAATAGCATTGGTCCAGATTGGGAGAATTCAGTACTGTATCTACAGAACCTTCTGTTTAATCATCTTCCATTTATTCATTTCCTTAGATTTTTTGTACACGTGATCTCAAGAAGGTACTGAACGAGATCAGTGGCAGTTCTTCATGTCGGGTCATTATTAGCATGGTGTTATTCACTGTCAAAGATGCAAAGAAAAATCACAATTCATATTGTGAACGGGAGACAGAGCGGGGGGAAGACATTCGACAAAGGACGCCGGGTCCGGGAATCGAACCCGGTTCGGCCGCTTTGCGATAGGGCTGCAACTAATGACTAATTTGGTAGTCGACTAATCTGCCGATTATTTTTTCGATTAGTCGACTAATCGAAAACCAATGTAAACAACAACAAAAAAAATGATTTTTTTTTTTTTTTTTTTTTTTAATTACCTATCTTTGTGAAAGTGGCTTCTCAGCTCTGGTCCAGCTGAAGACAGAGCAGAGGAACAGATTGGACATTGAGCATGACCTCAGAGTTGCTTGTCTACCATCACCCCAGACTTTGAGACTCTTGTCAGGACCAAACAACAACATCATAACATGATGATCCCATAGCAAATTAAAATAATGACTCATGAAACATTTGAATTTGGATCTTTAAGCCACTTTAAATGAAAATGTATTTGAAGAACAATACAGCAATCACTCATAACAAGATAAATAAATTAAATAATACAAATTAAAGTGGAAGTGTACTTTAAATAACTTTTGTTTGCTGTGTGTGAGAGGAGTCCGTGTGTGTGTGTATGTGTGTGTGTCTTACTCTGATCGCTGTGTGAGTGAGAGGTGTGTACTGTGTAATTTGTGTGTGTGTCTTACTCTGATCGCTGTGTGAGTGAGAGGTGTGTACTGTGTAATTTGTGTATGTGTGTGTGTCTTACTCTGATCGCTGTGTGTGAGTGAGAGGAGTGTGAATGTGTGTGTGTGTCTTACTCTGATCGCTGTGTGTGAGAGAGAGGAGTGTGAATGTGTGTGTGTCTTACTCTGATCGCTGTGTGTGAGTGAGAGAGGAGTGTGTATGTGTGTGTGTCTTACTCTGATCGCTGTGTGTGAGTGAGAGGAGTGTGTATGTGTGTGTCTTACTCTGATCGCTGTGTGTGAGTGAGAGGAGTGTGTGTGTAATGTATTGTGTGTCTAGTCTGATCATCATCTCCTGCAGGGGAACAATGTTTTCAATGTCCAAAATTTGCTATGGGATCATCATGTTATGATGTTGTCTGGAACCCTGAGAAGCCACTCTCACAAAGATAGGTAGTGCACAAAAAAAAAAAAAAAAAAAAAAAAACGTCTTTTTTTTTTTTTTTTTATGGCTAATCGACGCAACAATTTCTCGTCTACGATTTTTTATAATCGACGTCGTCGATTATGTCGACTAATCGTTGCAGCCCTACTTTGCGACGCAGCGTGTTACATGGGTCGCCACTTGGGTGCCCCAGTTTCACTTCTAGAGTAGATTTTACTTCACATGAAGCAGAGAAAGACTCTAGAGAAGAGATGCCATGTTACACAACAATGGCAGAGGATTTATCAATATTTTGGATTTAAACACCGCAGCTCGACTGGAGAGGAGCTCAGAGGACCAGTCCAGATCAGCAAAAGTACGTTAGTGTTTTCTTTTCTTTTTCGGATCAGCTGTGAAGGGAAAGTAGTGTGGAAGAACGTTGGTGGGTGTGCGGACAAGAAAACAATGAACATTTTCAGCCTAGTTTAATGACCCTGCTGTGTTACAATTACAATTTTACAAACATATCATTCATGGTTTAGTTTCAGGCACGCTTGTAGTAAGCAGAGGAGAGGAGGGGAGAAACAGCCGAGTGCAGAGTGCGCGGTTAATATGTTATGTCGGCTTGTCATCATGCCTTTACAAGCTTCAATGTTTTATTCATCATCTAAATGTGGCAATACAAGCTTGATATTCAGCGTTAAATGAATGCCCTTCTGTGTTAATAGTAGTAAGCCAGTGTAAAATAAAGTAAATATATTGAGCATACATTTGTAAAATGTGCAACCCTATTTTCACCTAGTGGTATGAGACGTATTCGTCGTATGGCTGGATGTACCGAACCGCGACGTCCGTACCACGAAGTCACGGGATGAATACACGTACCGTTACACCCCTATCTACTAGTACTGAAACTGTTCGGTACGGATACGTGTACCTTTACACCCCTAATAGATAGATTGAGTAGATGGGTGGATGGATGGATGGATGGATAAATTAATTAATGGATGGATGGACAGACAGATTAATCGTCTGTTGTTATGCCAGCGGCATTGGGCACCCAGGCAGAAAAGTGGTAGAGGAGAAGATCTGACTGAAAGGTAGGAAGATCGTCCGATGCATTATGATTCAGTCCGTAGACAAGAAGGTCTGACTGAAGATCGACAGACACATTATAATTCAGAGTCTGTACAAGAAGGTCTGACTGAAGATCGACAAACACATTATAATTCAGAGTCTGTAGACAAGAAGGTCTGACTGAAGATCGACAAACACATTATAATTCAGAGTCTGTAGAGGAGACAGTCTGACTGAAGATTGACAGACACATTATAATTCAGAATCTGCCTACCTACCCTGTTCCATGCAAGGCGTTATTACAGAACTTTTGCCTGAATCCACAATGATGCCCAATAAACCCAAGAAAATATCTCAAGATGGACTTTTTCATTTTATAGCTGAGTTGTAAACTTTATTTATGTTGTTGACTGTTATTCTGTATTATCTCCAACGTCTCTAAGCTATTAAACGATGCCCACGCAGGCATGCATTTTGTCCATCTGTCACACAGTTCAGCTGAGCTATAGATGTGACACTTGAGGATGTGAAGAATACAGGATGTTACGTTTATTGTTAACCCTTAAGCAAGTTGATAGGAACACATACATTCACATTTACAGAAACAGCTTGGGGAAGCAGATGCGAGCGAAGGGATGGTTACACACACACACACACACACACACACACACACACACACACACACACACACACTCACACACACACACACACACACACACACACACACACACACACACACACACACACACACACACACACACACACACACACACACACACACACACACACACACACACACACACACACACACACACACACACACACACACACACACACACACACACACACACACACACACACACACACACACACACACACACACACACACACACACACACACAGGGGTGTTGTAGTTGGGCAAAAAGTGGAACTGACTACCGAGGGCCCCAATGTGGGGAGGGCCCTCTAAATATCTGGAATCAAAACATTTTTCAAAGGCACAAATGTTTTAGTCCGCCCATGCACTCTGATTCATCTCCATATAAGGCTAATCATCATGGTGCTGATGCTATTATGGATTTCCCCATTCAAACTACCATAGTGATCTGTCTCATTATATACTGAAGAGTCTACAGTGTAGACTGTCTCTGGTTAAACTACCACAGTGATCTGCCTACTTATATATACTGTCTCTGGTTAATACCACAGTGATCTGTCTCATTATTATAGACTGTATGTTGTTAAACTACCACAGTGATCTGTCTCATTATACAGTATAGACTGTCTCTGGTTAAACTACCACAGGGATCTGCCTAATTATATATACTGTCTCTGGTTAAACTACCACAGTGATCTGTCTCATTATTATAGACTGTATGTGGTTAAACTGCCACAGTGATCTGTCTCATTATACAGTATAGACTGTCTCTGGTTAAACTACCACAGGGATCTGCCTAATTATATAGACTGTCTCTGGTTAATACCACAGTGATCTGTCTCATTATTATAGACTGTATGTTGTTAAACTACCACAGAGATCTGTCTCCTTATATAGACTGTATCTGAACTACCACAGTGAACTGTCTCATTATATAAACTCTAGATACTGGCAATTATGTGTACATGTGATGGAGGACAATATGGCACAGTGCAGGGTTGCATTTTTTAGATTATTTTTTTTACTTTCGTTTTTACATTTACATTTAGTCATTTAGCTGACACTTTTATTCAAAGTTCAAGTTCAAGTTTCTTTATTATTTGTCATACAGAAATACAGAATACTTTGCATGAAATGTTTCTTTCTGTTTTGCTCCTGAGAGTGTGCTAGATAACAAGATAGTATAAATAAGTATAAAATAGAAAGTCAAGAAGTCAAGTAAAAACAGTGTAAACAACAAAATTGTTCAGTATACCTCTATATACAGTATGTACATCTGGTACAAATATGGTGAGGTATAGCTTAGCTTGTGGTGCCACCTTGTAGTTGTGAGGTGCAATAAGGAATAATGAATGAGAGATGTACAATTTCCTTACCAATAATATAATAAATATAAAGTGTAAAGTGTAAAAGTGTAAAGTGTGGTAAAGTGAGTGCTACAGTGTGTTGTTTATTTAAAGTGAGTGTGTGTGTGCTGTGGGTGTGTTGATGGCCTGTTATTGTTCATTGTTCAATCATTGTTCATTGAGCATCCTGATGGCCTGGGGATAGAAGCTCCTTCTGAGTCTCTCTGTGCTTGCCATGAGACTCCGGTATCGCTAGCCTGACCGCAGCAGTTCAAAGAGGCAGTTGTTTGGGTGGTTGGAGTCTTTGATTATTCTCTTAGCCTTGCCCATGCACCGTTTGTTGTAGATGTCTTGGAGAGTGGGAAGCCCACCTCCAATTGTGCGTTCGGCTGAACGGGCCACTCTCTGTAGTCTGCTACGGTCTTGTGCAGTGCTATTCCCAAACCAGGAGGTGGTATTGCCAGTCATGATGCTCTCTATTGTGCATGAGTAGAAGTTCGTGAGGATCTTCTGACTCACGTTGAACTTCCTTAAGTGCCTACAGAAGTAGAGGCGTTGTCGTGCCTTCTTCACAACACTGTCAATGTGTGTGGTCCATGTCAAGTCCTCAGATATGTGGACTCCGAGGTATTAAAACTGTTCACTCTCTCAACCGGTGCCCCGTCGATGGTGAGGGGGCTGTAGTCCCTGACCCCCGACCTCCTAAAGTCCACAATCATCTCCTTTGTTTTGCTGACATTCAGGGAGAGGCTGTTCTCTTGGCACCATCCCGCTAGAACCTTTACCTCTTCCAGGTAGGCCCTCTCGTCGTTTGCAGAGATCAGACCCACCACTACTGTGTCGTCAGCAAATTTGATGATTGTGTTGTTGTTCCGCTGTGCCACACAGTCATGTGTGTACAGGGAGTATAGGAGGGGACTCAGAACAAAGCCCTGGGGGGCCCCTATGTTGAGAGTGATGGATGAGGAGGTGCAGTTGCCTGCTCTCACCACCTGGGGTCTGCCCGTCCAAGACCCACTGGCAGAGGTCATAGTTCAAGCCCAGGTCCCTGAGCTTGGCTATGAGTTTGGAGGGGACTATGGTGTTGAATGCTGAGCTGTAGTCAAGGTGTCTTGTCCAGGTGTGATGCTGCTGTGTGCAGCACATGGGCTATGGCGTCCTCCGTGGACCTGTTGGGGCGGTATGCAAATTGCAGGGGGTCCAGGTTCATGGGGAGGGAGGAACAGATGTACAGTAGCCCTTTACTAGCTTCTCAAAGCACTTCATGGCTATGGAGGTGAGAGCTACAGGGCGGTAGTCATTGAGGCAAGCAGGCTTAGATTTTTTGGGTACAGGGATAATGGTGGACTTCTTCAGACAGGTGGGGATGACAGCCTGTTCTAAGGACAGGTTAAATATGTCAGCGAATACCGGGGCCAGTTGGTCGGCACAGACTTTTAGGACGTGGACGGGGATACCGTCCGGTCCTGCTGCCTTCCTGATATACACTTTCTTAAAGGTCCTCCTCACCTCATGTTCTGTTACCCTGAACACTGAGTCTCCATCGGCAGTGCCCCCCCCCTCCATTCCAGTGGTTTGTAGGCTGGTGTTGTTATTCACAGCCTCAAACCTCGCATAGAAGGTATTGAGATCATTTGCCAGATGGATGTCACAGTTCAGCTTGAGGGAGGTGCCTTTGTAATCTGTCATCGTTCTGAGGCCCTGCCACATACCTCTAGAGTCAGCCTGTTCATACTGAAGTTCAATTTTATCCCTGTAGCGCTGTTTTGCCTCAACTACTGACCCCCTTACGTTGTATCTCGCCACCTTGTGGTCATTCATGTTGCCTGCCACAAGCCCGGCATTGTAGGCTGAGGTGCGCACCTTCAGAGCTTCGCAGACGGATTTGTCTACCCAGGGCTATTGGTTTGGGTAAACTCTAATTGTGGTAGTGGGGATTTTTTCTTTTACCAAAGTACAAACAAAGTCCAGCACTGTCTCCGTGTAGTCATTAATATTATCTCTGTTGTCACGGAACACACTCCAGTCTGTACATTCAAGTGCAGCTTGGAGCGTCTCATCTGATTCTACAACCATCGCTGCACATCTCACAATACTACCGGGGCGCGCTTGAGACTTTGTTTATATTGCGGTAAAAGAAAGATGGCCTCGTGATCTGACTTGCCGAAACCACTAGCAGCTTGAGATATTCCCGCCTCTGGTAGTACAAATCACATGCTGGTAGAAGTTTGGCAACACTTTTCTCAGATCGGCGCTATTGAAATCACCCACAACCACAATAGCAGCGTCAACGTTAGCTGTTTGGAGTTTATTTACCTCGTCGTGAAGCAAGGACAGCGCGACTCCAGTGTTTGCGTGTGGTTGAATATACACTCCGATCAGAATGACTGACGTTAACTCTCTCGGGGGAAAGAAAGGCAGACACTTGATGGATATATACTCCAGGTTTGGGGAGCTGTGGTTTGAAAGCTCCTTCACGTTGCCTGGTTCACACCAGTTGTTGTTCAACATGAAGGCTATTCCACCTCCCCGTTTTTTACCAGAATCTTCCTCCGTGCGGTCCTTTCGGTGGATGAAGAAGTGATCAGCCGGTTGGATGGCGTGGTCTGGAACGTCCGGCGTCAGCCACATCTCGGTGAAGCAGAGAACATTACAGTCTCTAACGTCTCTTTGGAATTGAATCCGTGCTCTGATGTCATCCAGTTTATTTTCTATTGATTGCACATTGGCCAACAATTTGCAATGGCGTTCTGTGTCGCCTGGATCACAGTCTGTTTCGAACGCCGGCTCTTCTTCCTCGCCGCCTGCGTCCTTTGTTGTTGCCTGGGCCGCCGCCTAGGATCTCAGCAGGCCATTGTTGTTGTTCGGCGAGCTGATCCAGAGAGCAATCCAGATGGTAAGTTTTTCTTAATCCAATGTCGATGAGTGACTGACGGTCATACACATTAAATGCACCAACAGCTGGTACAAACAAAACTCTTAAAACTATAAATATTAACAAAAGTAAGCACAGTCTCGTCGGAGCGAACAGATAGGCAGCCGGACGTAGCAGCGCCATTTAGTTTGAAACTTACAAGTTGTGTACAACAAGTCAGCAGGGATGGTACAACTCTGGCAGCTAAGGGTAAGTGATATTGTTCATCAAACAGTGTTGAACTTGAGTACTACACTCTGATTGCATAATTAGTAGTATAGCCATATTAATATAGTAGATAGTAGTATAGACTTTGCTCTAGTGGGTGAGCGGGCCTCTAGCGTTCCCTTGTGGCTATCTGCCTTAATTACAGTCATTGTTACCTGGTGTGTGTATTAGGCTAGTCTTCTTATGCCTTCCTGTGTTTTACCTCAGTGTCAGTTGTTCGCTAACCATGCCGTGAGTAAGTACTATGCATTTATGTTAAGCCTTATCATCCCTCGCCGCTACGGGAGATAAGTAGGACATTTATTTGCTTATAGTTGTCGTGTCAGTTCTATTTTGCAGTGTTTTACGTGTGATGGAAAGTTTAGTTTTCCCCGCGACTATGTATCGCTATTGTTTGTTTGGTACTCTTTTCATTAGTAGTAGTATAGGCATAGCAAAGTATCACCATCGTTTTTGATTCAGATATACATTTTGTAGATTTAAATTCCTGGGGTTTTGGCTCTGTGTTGTGTTGAGTTAAAAATAACCTACATGACTCTATACAGTGAGGATATAGAACAACCTGCAAACACACACAGTAAACTCACACTCATACATAAATAAAAACACACAAACAACTACACACAAACATACACTACAAACCCACACAAGAACACAAGCAAAGGCACACATGCACAGACAGTCTCAAGCACACAGCTACAGCAAAGACGCATAATAAGACTATATAATCACTCAACCAGAAAAGTCAGCACACACACACACACATGCACACACACACACACACACACACACACACACACACAACACCACACACAACACCACACACACACACACACACACACACACACACACACACACACACACACACACACACACACACACACACACACACACACACACACACACACACACACACACACACACACACACACACACACACACACACACACACACACACACACACACACACACACACACACACACACACACACACACACACACACACACACACACACACACACACACACACACACACACACACACACACACACACACACACACACACACACACACACACACACACACACACACACACACACACACACACACACACACACACACACACACACACACACACACACACACACACACACACACACACACACACACACACACACACACACACACACACACACACACACACACACACACACACACACACACACACACACACACACACACACACACACACACACACACACACACACACACACACACACACACACACACACAGGACTGACAGGCAGAAAGGCCGACAAGACAGTGAGGAAATCTGTAGCTCTGCAAATAAACTGCTGTATAAGCATCTCTCTCTCTCTCTCTCTCTCTCTCTCTCTCTCTCTCTCTCTCTCTCTCTCTCTCTCTCTCTCTCTCTCTCTCTCTCTGTCTCTTTCTCCATCTCTGTCTCTCTCACTCTCTCTCTCCCCCTCTCTCTCTCTCTCTCTCTCTCTCTCTCTATCCAATGAAAGAGAGAGTTAATGAGAGAGAGCATCAGAGATAAATATGTAGGAACAGACAGACAGACAGACAGACAGACAGACAGACAGACAGACAGACAGACAGACAGACAGACAGACAGACAGACAGACAGACAGACAGACAGACAGACAGACAGACAGACAGACAGACAGACAGACAGACAGACAGACAGACAGACAGACAGACAGACAGACAGACAGACAGACAGACAGACAGACAGACAGACAGACAGACAGACAGACAGACAGACAGACAGACAGACAGACAGACAGACAGACAGACAGGTGTGTGTGTGTGTGGGGGGGGGGGGTACTAATAACTTTCCTAATTAACTGTTGAGCAAAGGCTAGTCTGGCATTCTGCCCCGCCCTCACGTCAGTTTCCATGGCGATAGATCGTTATGAATACTTGGCTCAAGCCTCTGATTTCCACCACACACACATCTATCTATCTATCTCTATCTATCGATCTATATATGTGCCTGTGCTCTGCGTACGGCTCCATATGTAACATGTCAAACTATCAATCTAGCTCACTTTGTCCTATCAATTTCACTCCTGTCCCCTCCTCTCTTCCTCTCCTCTCCTATTCTCTCCCTCCAACAGTCTCCTCTCCTCTGCTCTTCATTCCCCCCTCCTCTCTTCTATCTCTCTCTTCCTCTCCTCTGCTCTTCATTCTCTCTATAGATAGATAGATAGATAGATAGATAGATAGATAGATAGATAGATAGATAGATAGATAGATAGATAGATAGATAGATAGATAGATAGATGGATGGATGGATGGATGGATGGATGGATGGATGGATGGATGGATGGATGGATGGATGGATGGATGGATAGATAGATAGATAGATAGATAGATAGATAGATAGATAGATAGATAGATAGATAGATAGATAGATAGATAGATAGATAGATAGATAGATAGATAGATAGATAGATAGATAGATAGATAGATAGATAGATAGATAGATAGATAGATAGATAGATAGATAGATAGATAGATAGATAGATAGATAGATAGATAGATAGATAGATAGATAGATAGATAGATAGATAGATAGATAGATAGATAGATAGATAGATAGATAGATGGATGGATGGATGGATGGATGGATGGATGGATGGATGGATGGATGGATGGATGGATGGATGGATGGATGGATGGATGGATAGATAGATAGATAGATAGATAGATAGATAGATAGATAGATAGATAGATAGATAGATAGATAGATAGATAGATAGATAGATAGATAGATAGATAGATAGATAGATAGATAGATAGATAGATAGATAGATAGATAGATAGATAGATAGATAGATAGATAGATAGATAGATAGATAGATAGATAGATAGATAGATAGATAGATAGATAGATAGATAGATAGATAGATAGATAGATAGATAGATAGATAGATAGATAGATAGATAGATAGATAGATAGATGGATGGATGGATGGATGGATGGATAGATAGATGGATAGATAGATAGTAAGGCAAACTAAAGCACAATCAAGACAAACAAAACAACAAACAAAGAACAAAGAATACTAATGAAAAGCCTACAGAGAACAAAGCGTCTCAACAGATCACCATCGCAAGCCCTTGAAATACTATAGTATTTAATTGTTTTATTTTCTCCCTAAAATAGGGTTTGTGATTCCAAAATGTTTCATGGAGGGCTTGTGTTTGTATGTGTTTGTCTGCCCCTATCTATCCACCACTCAGCTGTCACCAATGGCCTACTTACAGTATACAACACACAACACAGAGAGCGTGTAAGGGGGGCGAAGAAGAGAGGAGAGGTAAGGGGAGGTGAGAAGACGACTTTTGGAGGGTGAGAAGAGGAGAGGGAGGAAGAGAGAAAAGAGAGGAGGAGACAGGAAAGGAATTGATAGGACAAAATGTGCTAGATTGATTTAGTTTGTGACAGTTACATAAGGAACAGTTATGACAGTGTTTTGTGGTTGTCTCTCTTTTGCCCGCTATCTCTCTCTCTCTCTCTCTCTCTCTCTCTCTCTCTCTCTCTCTCTCTCTCTCTCTCTCTCTCTCTCTCTCTCTCTCTCTCTCTCTCTCTCTCTCTCTCTCTCTCTCTGTTCATAACACAATATTTGTGTTCATGTGGGAGAGGGAGGGAGGGAGAGACAGAGAGAAAGGGGAAGGGTAGGAGAGAGGCAGATATAGGGAGATATAGAGAGAGATTAATATATTGTTAGATGTTAGAATTCTGCGTTGGCAATATTATAGTCATTGTTCCTCTCCTCTCCCTTTCTCTCATCTCCTCTGTCCCATCTCCGCTGTCCCTCCTGCCTCTCATTGCATGGAGAGATATTTTGGGATGGAAATGGAAATATCGTCATAGAGGCGTAAATTATAGTTTTTTGAGGAGAATTATCATTCGCAATTCATAACCAACAGAACAAGTAGGCGTAAATGTGTAATTTCAGAAAACATGTATTTATGGCTGTTCCAACACAACGACTCTGCCCTCCTCTTCGTCTCTCCCCTGTCCTCACCTTCCTCTTCACCACAAATTTTCTTGACTTTTTCTCACATGGATGCAGCAGTAAGCGGGTATCTCAAACTGTCTTCAGATGAACAGCCAATGCTTGTTGTGATGATGAACGTGAGTCAGTCCTTCATAACAAAGCCCGCCTCACGCAACGTGATTCGTGGTGGGAGGAGGGTATTTAGTGATGGAGCATCTAATTGGCTAGAGATGGAGCGGGTCTGTGATAATGACGAATAAAGTTTGCTTGGCCGAAGGCGTATGATCAAATCATCGTACATGATGGGACTTTTACCGCCTTATCGTACAGAGGAAGATGTATCGTACAAATAATGTGAAAGAGCAATGGCCAATAGGAAAACCCCCACTTCAGTGTTTACAAGTGGCGTTGTTGGTCAGCCGACCAACCATTTAACTTCAGCAACGTCATTGCCGTTATCTCAAGTAAACGGTAAACATTTTGCTAACGTTGGCTTGTAACGTAGCATCGTCAGAGCTTCAGCGTTGCAGACCATACCACCATTCAAACACAGCATAGTGGACAGACATGGCACGATCGATCCGACACAAATGAAGGTAGTCACAGTCAACATCTTGACCGCCACAGTTTTCCCAGGCCAAACAAACAAGTTATAACTGGTTAGCTAATGTGACTAACTAACTAGCTAGCAGGCCAACGTTGGCTGTCACGCATGCTTTATTGCTACGTCACGTTCTCCGAACCACTCATGAATCCCACTTGTGTTCTGTTTTTCCTGTGCTGGTGTCTAACTACATTCAACTCAATCTTTGTTGAATCGTGAAGGATAATTGAGAGCTCTCATTCACAATGACATAGAGAAATACAGCACATAATAAATACAATAACAAGTGTAGAAACAAAAAGTCAATCAATTAAATATTTAAAATAATTAAAAACAACTGCAGACTGTGGTGAAATGGTTGGCTAGATTTAAACTGACCAATGGATAGAAATGGATACGGCTGCAGCTTTAACTGCGGCTGGTGTGCGCTGGGTAGTGTAGTTTTATGAAACGTTGACGTCCATCAAAAGCCGTGGGTCTCCTCTTTGTTATAGGACTACTACGATTTCATGACGGTGTCATGTACTCTAAATCATCCGGTTTCCGGTGCAATGCGCAGAGATTTTTACAAGTTCATATTTAGCTAATAACACTTAACACATTGAGTGTTAAACCAATCACCAGAGCGAGTATAACAAAATCCAGAGCTCCAATCCAGTAACAAAGTGATGTAGGGTGGGAGATCGCCAATAATGGCTTCATACTGAAACAGATGTCTTCAAAAGACAGCTTAAAACCTATTTCTTTGCTCAGGCATTTAAATGACAATTCCTATCAAATTCATGTATCAGTTCTATGCAAACATGGCAGCGGTAATACGCATACGTCTGTCTCAAAGTCCTACATGCATCAACAAATGTGCATGTTGGTGAATTTATGACTGTGTGCCATTATTACTATCAAATGTAATAATTGTGGAATATTACTATAATGATGCACTGTAATTTTAAGAGCACTGCTCTGTTGTAATTCAAAATTGAACTATTTTATCACACTTTTTACTTCTTACTGATGCACTGCTCTGTTGTATGTTAAATACCCTGTTGTATGTTCGTTCTATTTTATAATTTTTAGACTATTTTTAAACTGAATCATTTTAAACTATTTTTACTGAATGAAACTGTAAACAGAGAACCTATTGGGATGCTAGATCCTAATATGAAACACTGTGATTTGAACTATTTTATCACACTTTTTACTTCTTACTGATGCACTGCTCTGTTGTATGTTAAATACCATGGTGTATGTCCGTTCTATTTTATAATTTTTAGACTATTTTTAAACTGAATCATTTGAAACTATTTTTTATGAATGAAACTGTAAACAGAAAACCTATTGGGATGCTAGATCCTAATGTGAAACACTGTGGGCTAGATCCACAAAGAATGGATTGCACGGAGCAAGTTGCATCCTTACTTACAATTCATTATGAATTGAAAATGGGGGACCCTGATGTAAACAAGACGAAAGTCTTTCTCTGGTCTGCAATCCTTAACAATTGTGTGTATTGTGGGCGGCTACGTGGCGCAGTGGGCAAGGCGCTCGCAACGAATGCTGGAGACTAGGCTCGAACAGGATGCCTCCTGTTCGAGCCCTGCTCTCCACATTGCTTTCAGTTTAGCTGGTCGTCCACAGTAATACACATTGGCCGTATTACGGGGAGGGAAACTGAAGGGTGGGGATCGGGCGTTGTGGACAGCGACTCCTACAGGTCGGTTGGTGCGCCTGCGCAGTAGAATCAAGAAGCGACGGGGGCGGGGCCCCTCCAAAGCCCAGACCCCCGACGCTGAAAGATCGAGCCACGCAGGTGAAAAGATGCGACGGCTGTTACCTCGAGTATCGGAGGGGACTCGTGCTATGTATGACTTAGTCCACATTGCAGCCGGCTTGTGGGAGGCAAGAAACAACGTTCGAAGACAGGGGAGGGTTGAATTGGACGATATGAAAATTGGGATGGGAGAAAAAATAGAAAATGGGAGAAAAAGTGGATAAAAATAAATAAATAAAACAATTGTGTGTATTGAGCCGTACTGTATTGTACCCATTCTGCAATCTGTTAATAGAATTTCCATTCTATCAATCACCATGCAGATTGATTGATTGAATGACATTTTTATTAACAGATTGCAGAATGGGTACAATACAGTATGGCTCAATACACACAATTGTTAAGGGGATGCAGACCAGAGAAAAACTTTTGTCTTGTTTACATCAGGGTCCCCCATTTTCAATTCATAATGAATTGTAAGTAAGGGTGCAACTTGCTCCGTGCAATCCATTCTTTGTGGATCTAGCCCTGTGATTTACCTTACCTTGCTACCTCTCTATCTTTTTTTATGCTCGCTTATGCCTGTATTTTTACTGTTGTGAAGCACTTTGAACTGCAACTTCTGTATGAAAAATGCTATACAAATAAAGTTATTATTATTATCAAAAAGCTATTTGACTGTGATGAGTGTCAGCTACAAGCTAGCCAGCCAGCTGGGGTCCTGGTCAGAGTGTGATGTTAACCAGAGACAAGGCCATGTTGTGTACAACCTTCACTCAGAAAACACCTTGCGTCCTTGACCACAACAATTGACAAGACAATTTGTGCTGAATGAAACAGATTCACGTTGCCTGTGACGTAGCCTGACACGCCAAGCACCACTGGTCAGCTGTTGGACCAGCTATGTCTTAAAAGCTCCAAGGTAGAGCTGCAGACAAACGTGGCTTGTGAGAGACAGAAAGGAGATGGATAGAAAGAGGTAGAGAGAGAGAGACAGAGAGAGACAGACAGAGAGAGAGAGACAGGGAAGAAGAAAATGCAGACAGAGAGAGAAAGAGACAACTGAAAGAAAGAGAAGAGAGAGGGTTATGTGTTTGTATGTCTGAATCTGTGTGTGTGTGTGTGTGTGTTTGTATGTCTGAATCTGTGTGTGTGTGTGTGTGTGTGTGTGTGTGTGTATGTGTGAGGTTGTGAGGGTGTGTGTGTGTATGTGTGTGAACCACCATCGATCGTTACTGCCTGAAGATGCCAAGCCACTGATACGATCTCATTGAGCGCTGAAGGGTTTAATTGGGAAAGAAATAAGCTTAGATGAATGCTGTGTGTGTGTGTGTGTGTGTGTGTGTGTGTGTGTGTGTGTGTGTGTGTGTGTGTGTGTGTGTGTGTGCGTGCGTGTGTAAATAAGTGTGTGAGTGCATGGTCTGTGTGTGTGTGTTCCCAGGGGTGTGAATGGCAGGTAAATTATGGTAATTAAACAGAAAAGCTTGTTAAGAGAGAGACACGCCCACCCCTTCTTCCACAATAAGGCTCTGATTATTACACACACCTGGTGCACAGAGCGAGAGACGAGCAGGGCATATAATCCCTACACAGAGATGTATAGAGTGAACACTTCTGAAACATCCTGCTCCTCATCACCCACACTATTTCAGTCAGATGATTTCCTTCTACAATGTGTGTGTATGCAAGTGCATGTACATGCGTGTACAGATGCAGCCATTAGTACTCATTACCATTTTGCTGCGGTGATCGCACGGTGGTCACACGGTGTCGGCACACGGTGTCGGCACGGTATGGGAATTAATTAGGAAACCAGGTTGCTGTTCTGTTATATGCCGCCAGGAGGCGCAAAGTCAACAACGGCCTGACGGGCGGCTGTCTGTTGACTTCATTCATCAGGAGGCGCATCACTATACTTAATTTATAACTAAAGCACTTTCCAGGCCAAGCATATAAAGCTGATTTGATTATGTTTGTGGACCGCAAATGACATCACGCCATGTCACCATGCCTACAGACTATAAATTAATGTTGCGTTTTTTTTCTCCAAATGTAGCCAACAGTAAATACGCTAAACCTGTCAAATCAGCAATCAAAGTGTATATTTTCAGCATTACGTTTGTTTACCAACGATTTTAACTGTTATTAGTGAAATATAAGATTATAGAATCTTGGAGTCGGAAACTGTAACGTCCCCAGGGCCGGCCCTTGCTGGGCCGGTTATGAGAATGACAGTGAACACCCTCCTGTCCCAATAGTTAACCCACAGCCAGGTACTACTCAGCCTCTCTGCTGCTATTCCAATGTCTCACAGCGAGAGGTTGAGGGCATCGTTAGGAGGATGAAGCCTTCCACCTGTGTCCTGGACCCCCTTCCCTCAGCCCTGGTGAAATGCAACATCTGTGCCATGAGCCCTATGATCACCAAGGTCATAAACACTCTCTCCAGGCTGGCCATGTCCCCTCTGCCCTAAAAACTGCTGTCATAAAACCACTTCTCAAAAAACCCTCCCTAGACCCGGAAGTCTTGGCCAACTATAGACCCATTTCCAACCTCCCATTCCAGAAGGTAGTTGCTGCTCAGCTTCAAGACCATCTCACCTAAACTCAAATAACCCACTTGAGAATGTCCAGTCTGGTTACCGCTCTGGTTACCGCTCTGGTTACAATATTTCTGACACTGGGAATACATTCCATGAGATCCATAGATGTCCCTAGATACCAAGAACATGCAAATGGACTTTGTAGAAGTGGAGAAATATTCCATTTACTTAGGTATGTATTTTAGGCGGATTTTCAGAAAATAGGGCTTGGGTCTAAGAGGTTAAGGGGTTAAAACAAATTAGACTAATTAGACATAATGATAGACAGCTACCACACCCAGACCAGGCTGCAGAAACAAATTAGTGGGGGGGCATTGTTATGGTTTGACACCGACCCCAAACGCAACGACACAAGAGAGTAGGATTCAGAGTTGCCAAATACGAGGGCTTGTTTATTTGGTACTAAGGATAAGAGTAACAGGGAAAGCAGGTCAAACAAGACAGGTACAATGATCAAGGGGCAAAGTTCTGCTGCTCTGCAGCTTCTCCCGTGAGGGTTGTCTTGGGAAGCAGGTGTTGACTTCTGAACCGCTCTGCAGAATCCTCTCGGCGGGTTCTCAGATGTTGTTGAGAGACCGAGAGAGGGAGAGAGGGAACGAGTCAGTGACAGAGCAGTCTTAAACGAGCAGGAGAACAGGGTGTACAATTCTTCGTGTTAACAACACAGTGAGCACAGTTCCAAACATAGCCCAAGTGAATCTCTTCGTGTTAACAACACAGAGAGCACAATTCCAAAAAACAGCCCAAGTGAAACTCTTCGTGTTAACAACACAGTGAGCTAAATCCAAACACAGTCCCAGTGAATATCTTCATGTAAACACACAGTGAATATCTTCATGTAAACACACAGTGAATATCTTCATGTAAACACACAGTCCAATTGTGAAATAATATCTTCGGTGTGAGCAAACACACCGTGGATATCTTCATGTAAACACACAGTCCAATTGTGAAATAATATCTTCGGTGTGAGCCAGCACACAGAGGGAGATGGTAGATCCCAAAATATTATTCCATAAAGGAACAAGCAAAAATAGATAATGGCTGGGTGAGTGACTGTTTGACAAAAAGGTGGTAGTCTTCAGTGTAAGTTTACACACGAAAAATGGAATAGGTCAAGAACAGTCAAAAAGATAACTCACCCAGACGAGATGCGTAATTGGAACTGGAACAACAGTGGAGGCGAGCGCGCGCCACGGGAGCAGGTATCCAAGCGAAGGCTTCTAGGAATTCCTGGAGAACAGCACAGAGAAAAAGGCAGCAGCAGCAGCAACGGGGAAAAACATCCAGAGACAAATCAAGGCGACAAAACAAGACGATCCAACAACTTAGGGTGGGGAGAAACGGGGTATAAATAATGAGGGATCGATTGATTGAAAAGCGTGGGGAAGTGAGAGAACCAATCAGCGACGTCTCTGATGACGTCAACGGGGAGAGAGCAGTGACAGCTGGGGAATGTGATTGAAAAGCGTGGGGAAGTGAGAGAACCAATCAGCGACGTCTCTGATGACGTCAACGGGGAGAAACGTGTGAACGAGGGGATAGAACCAATTGACAGAAATTGAAAGAAAACATAGCAAGGGTGGTTAAAGGAACAGAACGAGTGAGAGCGCAAGGACAGAAACCTCACAGTACCCCCCCCTCCACGGGAGCCACCCGGCGACCAGGCCGACCCGGCTCGTCAGGATGGGCCCGATGGAAGTCGGTGATCAAGCCGGGATCCACGATGAGCTGCCGGGAGACCCAGCTACGCTCCTCAGGGCCGTAACCCTCCCAGTCCACCAGGTATTGGAACCCCCGGCCCCGCCGACGAACGCCCATCAACCGGCGGACCTGCCACTGGGGGTGACCATCCACAAGCACAGGAGGCGGCGGATCAGGAGCCGGAGGCATAAGGGGACAGAGGGAGACGGGCTTGACCCGGGAGACATGGAACACGGGGTGGATGTGCATGGATGCAGGAAGCTTCAGGCGCAGGGCCGCCGGACTGAGTACTTTCAGGACCTCGAAAGGCCCGACGAAGCGGGGGTTGAGTTTTTTGGCCGAGGACCGTAGCGGGAGGTCCTTCGCGGAGAGCCACACCCTCTGCCCAGGGCGGTAAGTCGGCGCGGGAACCCGGCGCCGGTCGGCACCACGACAGGCGCGCTCAGATGTTCGGAGCAGCGCGGTCCTGGTGATCTCCCAAACTCGACGGCAGCGGTCGAGGTGGACCTGCACGGAGGGAACTGCCACTTCCGTCTCCAGTGCGGGGAAAAGAGGGGGCTGGTAGCCCAGGGAGGCCTCAAAAGGGGAGAGGCCGGTGGCGGAACTGACCATTGAGTTGATGGAGTACTCAACCCAGGGAAGGAAACGGCTCCAGGATGCCGGCCTCTCGGCTGCCACACACCGAAGAGCAGACTCCACGCTCTGGTTCATCCTCTCCGTCTGCCCGTTTGTCTGGGGGTGATAGCCAGAGGAGAGACTGACCGTTGCCCCCAATCCTTTGCAGAAAGCCCGCCATACCTGGGAGGTGAACTGGGGCCCCCGGTCAGAGACGATGTCCTGGGGAAAGCCGTGAAGGCGGAACACGTGGTGCGTCAGGAGGTCCGCCGTCTCGGCTGCTGAGGGAAGCTTGGAGAGGGCCACGAGGTGGACCCCCTTGCTGAATCGATCCACCACGGTCAGAAGGCAGGTGTTCCCCTGGGAGGAGGGTAGACCAGTGACGAAGTCGAGCGCCACATGTGACCACGGACGGCTTGGAACGGGAAGGGGCTGCAAGAGCCCGGAGGGTGCCTGGTGAGAGGCCTTGCTGCGGGCACAGACCGCGCAGGCCAATACGAACTCCTTGACGTCGTTCCGCATGGTGGGCCACCAGAAACGACGAGCCAGGAAGGAGAACGTGCGATGGACGCCTGGGTGGCAGGCGAACCGGCTGGTATGGCCCCACAGCAGTACCTGGGACCGGACAGAGTCGGGGACGAAGAGACGGCTCCTAGGGACGTTGCTTGGAGCACGTTGGAAGCGAAGGGCACGCCTCACCACCCCCTCGATGCCCAAGGTGATGGCTCCAACCACTCGGGCCTCTGGGATGATGGGAGATGGGACCTCAGAGGGTGGAGCCCCCTTGGAGTGCATCCGGGACAGAGAGTCGGCCTTCGTGTTGCGGGAACCGGGGCGGAAGGTCAGCGAGAAGTCGAACCGGCTGAGGAAACTGGCCCATCTCGCCTGCCGACCGTTGAGGCGCCTGGAAGCGCGGATGAACGTTAGGTTCTTGTGGTCCGTCCAGATGGTAAAAGGCTCCTCGGCACCCTCAAGCCAATGACGCCACTCCTCCATGAGGTCGTGGTACTCGGGAGGAATGGACGAGGGGTCCGGGGGCAACTCACCAGCCGGTCTCCGGGGCGGGGGACAGGACGCCGCCTGCAGACAGCGGGCGTGACAGGAGGAGCTCCAGCCCCTGATGGTACCGGAGGACCAGGCGATGTGGGGCTCGTGCAGCGCGAGCCAGGGCCTACCCAGGACCACCGGGACAAGGGGGGATTGGGTAATGAGGAACTGGATTCTCTCGACGTGGTTCCCAGCGATGGTCAGCACGACTGGGCCGGTGCGTTGAGAGATGTCGGCCAGGCGGTGTTGGTCCAACGAAAAGATCTCCAAGGGCCTCACAAGGGCCTCAAGAGGTATGTTGGCTTGGGTGGCAAACTCGAAGTCGAGGAAGTTCTCGTCTGCCCCAGAGTCGATGAGGGCCTCCACCGTGGCACGTTGGTCCCCCCAGGCCAGGGTGACGCTCATCAGATGGTCAGGTGGTGCGCGGCGCTGGGACTGGGAAAAACGGCTCACCAGGATCTCCCGGGGTCTTGGTGAGCCCGATCTTTTGGCCGGATAGGGCAGTCGGCGAGAAAGTGTCCCGTACCTCCGCAGTAGAGGCAGAGATCGGACCTGAGCCTTGCCTGACGCACCACCTGGCTCAGACGAGAGCGTCCCAGTGGCATGGGTTCCTCCTTGCGCACCGGACGGGGAAGCCTGTTACCATCAGTAGTGTTGGGGACGGGGCGTCCAGGAGTCCGGGGTGCCTCAGGAGGTGACAGTCGGGTCCTCTCGTGTCTTCTCTCCAGGAGGCGTCCGTCAATACGGATGACAAGGCTAAACAGCTCCTCGAGGGAGTCGGGCACCTCCCTGGTAGCGAGCTGGTCCCGAACTGCGTCACTGAGCCCCCTTATGAAGGTTAGGCGAAGAGCAGGCTCGTTCCATCCGCTCTCCACCGCCGCCAATCGGAACTCCATGACATAGTCCGTCACCCTGCCGCTCCCTTGTCGGAAGGTCCCCAACCGGGCTCCAGGGTCCAGACCTCGGGCTGGATGGTGGAACACTCTGCGGAGCTCCGCCACGAAGTCTGGGTAGGAGAACAAAAAATCTGCCTCGATTGCCCAGGAGGAAGTGACCCACTGGGCAGCATGGCCTGAAAGTAGGTTGGTTATATAAGCCACTCGGGACCCATGAGCAGAAAAACGGCTTGGTTGATGACGGAAAACCAACTCACATTGCATGATGAATGTGGCACACTCCTCGGGATTACCGTCGAACAGCCGTGGGACGGAGAGATGGGGTTCCCGAGGTGCGAGATCTGCTGGGGCTGCGGGGAATGTTCCTGAAGGGTGTGAGAGATGAAAAGTATTAACGGCGTCGCCCAGCGAGTTAAGCTGGGCGAGAATCTCGGACTGTTGTCTCGCCATAGCGGCCATAGAACCCTGCATGGGCAGGACCTGGTCCCTGAGGTCCTGCACCGCAGCCACAGCCCGCTCTAATTGGAGACCGTGATCCCTGGTCAACTCGACTTGAATAGCAAGTGCGGTTCTGACCCTCTCTGTGTCGGCTGGGGTCGTCATATTGTTGGTTGGATCGTAATGTTATGGTTTGACACCGACCCCAAACGCAACGACACAAGAGAGTAGGATTCAGAGTTGCCAAATACGAGGGCTTGTTTATTTGGTACTAAGGATAAGAGTAACAGGGAAAGCAGGTCAAACAAGACAGGTACAATGATCAAGGGGCAAAGTTCTGCTGCTCTGCAGCTTCTCCCGTGAGGGTTGTCTTGGGAAGCAGGTGTTGACTTCTGAACCGCTCTGCAGAATCCTCTCGGCGGGTTCTCAGATGTTGTTGAGAGACCGAGAGAGGGAGAGAGGGAACGAGTCAGTGACAGAGCAGTCTTAAACGAGCAGGAGAACAGGGTGTACAATTCTTCGTGTTAACAACACAGTGAGCACAGTTCCAAACATAGCCCAAGTGAATCTCTTCGTGTTAACAACACAGAGATCACAATTCCAAAAAACAGCCCAAGTGAAACTCTTCGTGTTAACAACACAGTGAGCTAAATCCAAACACAGTCCCAGTGAATATCTTCATGTAAACACACAGTGAATATCTTCATGTAAACACACAGTGAATATCTTCATGTAAACACACAGTCCAATTGTGAAATAATATCTTCGGTGTGAGCAAACACACCGTGGATATCTTCATGTAAACACACAGTCCAATTGTGAAATAATATCTTCGGTGTGAGCCAGCACACAGAGGGAGATGGTAGATCCCAAAATATTATTCCATAAAGGAACAAGCAAAAATAGATAATGGCTGGGTGAGTGACTGTTTGACAAAAAGGTGGTAGTCTTCAGTGTAAGTTTACACACGAAAAATGGAATAGGTCAAGAACAGTCAAAAAGATAACTCACCCAGACGAGATGCGTAATTGGAACTGGAACAACAGTGGAGGCGAGCGCGCACCACGGGAGCAGGTATCCAAGCGAAGGCTTCTAGGAATTCCTGGAGAACAGCACAGAGAAAAAGGCAGCAGCAGCAGCAACGGGGAAAAACATCCAGAGACAAATCAAGGCGACAAAACAAGACGATCCAACAACTTAGGGTGGGGAGAAACGGGGTATAAATAATGAGGGATCGATTGATTGAAAAGCGTGGGGAAGTGAGAGAACCAATCAGCGACGTCTCTGATGACGTCAACGGGGAGAGAGCAGTGACAGCTGGGGAATGTGATTGAAAAGCGTGGGGAAGTGAGAGAACCAATCAGCGACGTCTCTGATGACGTCAACGGGGAGAAACGTGTGAACGAGGGGATAGAACCAATTGACAGAAATTGAAAGAAAACATAGCGAGGGTGGTTAAAGGAACAGAACGAGTGAGAGCGCAAGGACAGAAACCTCACAGGCATAAAATGTTCTCGGGGGGGCACAATGGTTTCTCAACAGGTTCCCTTTTATACATTTCAGCTGGGACAGCGGCGCTGTGGCTTGCTTGGCGCTGCCCACGGTGCTGAACTAAACAGCAGAGAGGCCATTGAAAAATCAAATTTCTCTCTATCTTAAGAACATTCACTTATACAAAAACAGACTGAACGGATATATATAACAGACCTGCTGGGGCAGCGGACTGAGAGCAGGGGACACAAACAGGCTGGATAAGATGGTCAGGAAGGCCAGTAGCGTGGTTGGGGTGGAGCTGGACTCTAGCGAGGGTGGCGGAGAGGAGGAACCTTGCTAAGCAACCCCTCCCACCCACTATACACAGACTTGGCTGACAGGAGGAGCATGTTATAGGCTCACACTACCTAAATGCAGCACTGAACGGCACAGGAAGTCCTTCATTCCGACAGCCATCAGACTATACAATGCATCACTGAGCACAGAGTGACAGTTACCATCTTCCTGGACTCTTACTTTTTAAACAGCACTGTGCAATATTACACCTACTGTAGACTTCAGTATATATTTTTTTATTTACTGTATCTTTTATTCTATTTCATTTTATTCTATTCTTAGGCCATTTGTTTTGTTATTCTTATTCGTGACTTGTTCTGTCTAAATGTTTAATGTTGAGTTATTTGCAGTGTCAAATTTCCCTCAGGATAATACATTTATATTCTATTCTATTCTATTCTATATCTTTGAAAAGTCTCCATTTATTCAACACTTCTGAATTCACTGAAAACTGAACTGAACTGACAAAAATAAGGTGCATAAAAAGCAAACAAAATTCCTCCACAGGCTACTCACCATCATTAGTAGAGCGGCAAGCGGCGTTTGGGGACAGAGTGAAATCTTCTTAAAACACTGCCCTTCCACTCATTCCTGAACTTTTTTGTTAAGTCCTTCTCAAATGCCAACTGAATTAAATTGGCCTTGCGTCGATGAAGCATACTAAGGCGATGTTCTGTAAAGACGTTCTTGAGGGTAGAAAACTAATTCTCACAGAGTGCCATGATAGCTTCAGTAGTGTTGTTGTTGACATCAGTGCCCACTAGGGCTGTCCCCGACTAAGGATTTGGATAGGTGACTTTGATTAAAAAAAAAAAGAAAAAGAAAAAAAAAAAATTACCAGGGTGGGCACAGCTGACTCGGTGGGCCGGCCCGGCCCCCCAATGCCCGCCCATGGCGCCGGGTCTGACCACACCTGCTTATATGTTAAGCAGAGGGATGTGGTCCTGGTCAGTGATAGATTGCTACCACACCTGCTTATATGCCAAGCAGAGGGGTGTGGTCCTGGTCAGTGTCGTGGATGTAATAAATTGCTGGTCAGATAGTTGGTTGTTACAAATGTATTAGGTTAACAACAGGATATTGAAGAGGACCCAACCGGAAGTCCTGGCCTGGGGACCCCGGAAATTAGCTTGTCGAATTCACATTGTACATCGATCTTTATACCATGATAGAAAGGGGTGGGGTCAGTTAACCAGGTGAGAGGAAGGCGGATAGGAGGATGAGACAGGGGGGGCAGGGGTAGGTGATTCAAAGGGAGGGGCTGGGGAAGGGTGACAGGAATGAGGGAGGAGGGGTGAGACAGAAAGGTGGGATATAAGGATACAAAGGAGAGGTATTCAATTAGTAGGGGACGGGGCTACGACAGGCACAAAGGGGAAGCTATTTAGGGGGGGAAGGGAAAACTGTTTCTCCCACATCAGTGATAGGTGCATTGAGTAAAATTATTTCAGTAGACACCCATTGGTGCCGGAGCAGTCCAATGATATGATATGATATGATATTTGCATTTATAATGCACCCCCCCAGACAATTTTTACATCTGTCCGGGTGCGCAGCCTGGGGAAAAAAGAATACGAATAAATGGACAGGACAAAGAAAACGGAACCAGGCAGATGGACAGACAGAGAACATAAGAACATCTCAGACACACAACATACCAGCAAAGTAACTCAGTGATCATCCAGAGCGAAAAAGTGTTTTTTAAGCAAGGTCTTGAATGTCTGTACGGTTTTGGCAGACTTGATCTTGAGAGGGAGCTTATTCCACAGTGTGGGGGGAGGGTACTTGTACAGTAGGTGGGGGGAGAGTACCATGAACAAGTGGAGGATGTGAGGGGAACTGTCCAAGGGAAGGAGAGGGGAGGTGAAGTGCAGAGTTAAGTCCAGGAACACGAGGGGGGACGAGGGCAGGACCGGGTGGTACGTAACATGTATGTGTGTTGGTATATGTATGTGTGTTGGTATATGTATGTGTGTGTGTTGGTACAGTCTATGTATGTGTGTGTGTTGGTATATGTATGTATGTGTGTTGGTATGCATGGATCAATGGGCATTGAATGAGGTGTGCACCAACTGCATGTGATTGAATTAATATACCAACTCCATGTCTGTGCAGGTATGTATACTGTCATATCTAATTTACACAAACACACACACCACACACACACACACACCTACCTTCCTCACACATGCTTGCTGACCCATTTTATTTATAGGCTACACACATACAGTCCCACATAAATATACAGTGACAGGTGTCCAATGTGTATTATGGACGCTGCTTTAAAATGTCTGTACATATTGCCTTGTGGAGAGAGACTGAGAACAGAGGGGAGAGGAGAAGTGATGAGAGAAAATGGCAGAGGAGAGGAGAGAAAATTAGAGGAAAAGAGGAGAGGACGAGAGTAGATAGGAGAGGAGAGGAAAGGAGAGAGGCAATGAGAGGGTAGAGGAGGGACATACTGTATATGAGAGGAGTTAATGAGGCTTGAGGATGAGAGAAGACAGGATGAGAGGAGATAAATGCCTAGAGAGGTGGAGAAGAGGAAAAAATGACAAAGACAAGAGGAAGATGACAAGTAATGATGACAGCTTCCCTATTGTTACTATTAACCCCATTCACTCAGGATAGAGGAGGAGAGGGGAAGAAAGGGGGAGAGAGGGGGGAGGAGGGGAGAGAGGAGAGGAGATAGGTGAGAGGAGGGGAGAGAGTAGAATATATAAGGAGAGGAGAGTGGAGAGAGGTGAGAGGAGAGAAGAGAGAGAAGAGAGGATGGGAGAGGAGTGGAGAGGAGTGGAGAGGAGGAAGAGAGAGGTGGGAGAAAGGAGAGAAGAGAGGAGATAGGTGAGAGGAGGGGAGAGAGTAGATATAGAGGAGAGGAGAGTGAAGAGAAGAGATAGTAGAGAAGAGATGAGGGGAGATGAGTGGAGAGGAGGAGGAGATAGGGGGAGGAGATAGGTGAGAGGAGGGGAGAGAGGAGAGAGGAGAAGAGAGAGGAGGGGAGATGAGATGATAGGAGGAGAGGAGAGAGGATAGAGGATAGGAGTGGAAAGAGGAGGAGTGATAGGAGGAGAGAGGAGGAGCGAGGAGAGAGAGAGGAGAGGGGAGAGAGGAGAGGAGAAAAAGAGGAGAGGACTAAAACTAGAAAATGCATCTACACGCTTATGAGTAAACCCTCCACAACCATATAGCAGCCATAATGCAGTATACTGTGGTGTTGGCATTGCTGTGCTGACAATGACAACACTCTTCTTTCAGCATCCTGCCTGCCACTGCATCTCAGCCGTGCCAAAATCTCATGTTATTTCATTCATCAATGAACATTCTCTGTCTCTGAGTTTTTACATGCACAGATGTATTCTGGATACTAGCAAGTATCTGGAATTGAGGTCTCATTCAGGACAAGGTGTTTATCTTCCGGCAGGAGGTGGACAGAGCAGTGAGGTGGTGCTCAACCAACAACCTCCTGCTCAACACATCCAAAACCATGGAAGTTGCCATAGATTTCAGGACTTCAAAAAATACACCCATACTCCCAATAACCATCTCAGACCAACCCATAACCCTAACTGAATCATTCAAGTTCCTCGGCACCCACTTCAGCAATAAACTCAAATGGGACATTAACACCACTGCCATCATCAAAAAGGCCCAGCAACTGAGGAAGTGCTGGTCCAATTCTACACCGCCATAATTCAAAGCATCCTCACCTCATCCATCACAGTCTGGTACGGTTCCACTGACAAACACACCAAACACAAACTCCAACGCATCACCAAGACAGCCTCCAAAATGATTGGCTGCCCCCTCCTCTCTCTGGACTCCATCTACACCTCACGCACAGTCACCCGCTCTGGTAAAAGCACCCAGCACACCACATATTCCAGGGCATGCCCTCAGGTCGCTACAGGTCCATTTTAACCAGACACACACGCTTCACAAACAGTTTTTTCCCCACAGCAGTCCGAACACTAAACACAAACCATCGTTGTGTGGCATTAAAGTATCTTGTATCTTGTATCTTGTATATCCCGATTATCAATATCCCTGTATAGCCTAGGCCCTATGTGATTAGACAGAATATTAACAATATCACCATGGAAATGGAACCGACACAGACCCAAACGTAACCAGGGTAACTTTGTTTACATGCCTCAGTAGCGCTTGCCTATATTCAGGTTTCTCATAGCAATATGAGCTCATCCAGGCTATTGGGATATGGCATCTAATAGTTAGTCTATGTGCATACAAATGCTCTCAGTGCCTTCTCTCTCTCTCTCTCTCTCTCTCTCTCTCTCTCTCTCTCTCTCTCTCTCTCTCTCTCTCTCTCTCTCTCTCTCTCTCTCTCTCTCTCGCTCTCTCTCTCTCCTTCACCTATTTCCCATATGTACTGTAACCCTCTCCCTCGTCCCATGGTGTTGAGAGAGAGGAGGATGGATATGTATAAAGCTGAGTCAAGTATTTATTATCTATTTATCTCTCTCTCTGTCTCTCTATCCTCTCACTCACACTCCAACCATCCTTCCACCTTTCACTCAGTCTATATCTATCTCTCTCGCTCTCTCTCTCCATCTCTCTCTTTGTCTCTGTCTCTCTCTCTCTCGTCTCAAGAAGAGGTTAGTGTTTCCATAGGTGTCCCCACCACATTTTAAAAGTATAACCAACCAACCAACCAACCAACCATCCATCCATCCAACCAACCATTGAAAACCATTGAAAAGGAAATTATATTAAGTTAATAACAGAATATACATAAAAGTCACAATACAAGTGATTGCTTATCGATTATATACATTATTTGGGCCAGAAATGGAGAAAATCAAGTTGCTTTGATTGCTGTTGATTTGTGAACAGGGGGACTCTCACAAGGCCTCTGTGACACACACACACAACATAGAACATGAACTATCTCTCTATATTTCTTAAAAAATTAAGGAATTCATGCTTCTTAACAGAGGTTAATTTGTACACAAATCACAGTCTCTAAACACACACACACACACACACACACCACACACACACACACACACACACACACACACACACACACACACACACACACACACACACACACACACACACACACACACAAACTGAGTCATCCGGGATGCTTTCTCTTGAGGGCTAAAAGTATTTAGTCTGTCACTTGTCTCTCTCTCTCTCTCTCTCTCTCTCTCTCTCTCTCTCTCTCTCTCTCTCTCTCTCTCTCTCTCTCTCTCTCTCTCTCTCTCTCTCTCTCTCTCTCTCTCTCTCTCTTTCCTATTGATGTGCATAAAGGAATGAAGAATAGACAAGTGAGAAAGAAAGAGAGAAAATGTGGGAGAGGCAGAGGAAGATAATTCAGAGAGAGAGAGAGAATGTGGGAGGATGAAGTAGGATGAATACTCAAAGAGGGAGAGGGAGGGAGTGAGATAATTGAAAGAGAGAGAAAGAAATAACTTATGTTCTGTTTTGTATGTCTGTCAGGAGGTTTGGTCACAGAGACATTGTGAGTGAATGGGCTGAGAGGACACATCTCAGATCTGCTGTTAAAGACTCAACTATAGAATCATTACCACATGCGATTAACTGGCTGTCTGCTTGATCATTCTGTCTGTCTGTCTGTCTGTCTGTCTGTCTGTCTGTCTGTCTGTCTGTCTGTCTGTCTGTCTGTCTGTCTGTCTGTCTCTTTGCAGTCATATACAGTCATCAGAGTCCATGCTGCTCTAGATACAGTCATCATCCGAGTTCATGTTGCTCTAGATACAGTCATCAGAGTCCATGTTGCTCTAGATACAGTCATCAGAGTCCATGTTGCTCTAGATACAGTCATCATCCGAGTTCATGTTGCTCTAGATACAGTCATCATCAGAGTTCATGTTGCTCTAGATACAGTCATCAGAGTCCATGCTGCTCTAGATACAGTCATCATCAGAGTTCATGCTGCTCTAGATACAGTCATCAGAGTTCATGTTGCTCTAGATACAGTCATCAGAGTTCATGTTGCTCTAGATACAGTCATCATCAGAGTCCATGTTGCTCTAGATACAGTCATCATCAGAGTTCATGCTGCTCTAGATACAGTCATCATCAGAGTTCATGTTGCTCTAGATACAGTCATCAGAGTTCATGTTGCTCTAGATACAGTCATCATCAGAGTCCATGTCGCTCTAGATACAGTCATCAGAGTCCATGTTGCTCTAGATACAGTCATCAGAGTCCATGTTGATCTAGATACAGTCATCAGAGTCCACGTTGCTCTAGATACAGTCATCAGAGTCCATGTTGCTCTAGATACAGTCATCAGAGTCCACGTTGCTCTAGATACAGTCATCAGAGTCCATGTTGCTCTAGATACAGTCATCAGAGTCCATGTTGCTCTAGATACAGTCATCAGAGTTCATGTTGCTCTAGATACAGTCATCAGAGTCCATGTTGCTCTAGATACAGTCATCAGAGTCCATGTTGCTCTAGATACAGTCATCAGAGTCCATGTTGCTCTAGATACAGTCATCAGAGTCCATGTTGCTCTAGATACAGTCATCAGAGTCCATGTTGCTCTAGATACAGTCATCATCAGAGTCCATGTTGCTCTAGATACAGTCATCATCAGAGTCCACGTTGCTCTAGATACAGTCATCAGAGTTCATGTTGCTCTAGATACAGTCATAATCAGAGTTCATGTTGCTCTAGATACAGTCATCAGAGTCCATGTTGCTCTAGATACAGTCATCAGAGTTCATGTTGCTCTAGATACAGTCATCAGAGTTCATGTTGCTCTAGATACAGTCATCATCAGAGTTCATGTTGCTCTAGATACAGTCATCAGAGTCCATGTTGCTCTAGATACAGTCATCAGAGTTCATGTTGCTCTAGATACAGTCATCAGAGTTCATGTTTCTCTAGATACAGTCATCATCAGAGTTCATGTTGCTCTAGATACAGTCATCAGAGTCCATGTTGCTCTAGATACAGTCATCATCAGAGTCCATGTTGCTCTAGATACAGTCATCAGAGTCCATGTTGCTCTAGATACAGTCATCATCAGAGTCCATGTTGCTCTAGATACAGTCATCAGAGTCCATGTTGCTCTAGATACAGTCATCAGAGTCCATGTTGCTCTAGATACAGTCATCATCAGAGTCCATGTTGCTCTAGATACAGTCATCAGAGTCCATGTTGCTCTAGATACAGTCATCAGAGTCCATGTTGCTCTAGATACAGTCATCAGAGTCCATGTTGCTCTAGATACAGTCATCATCAGAGTCCATGTTGCTCTAGATACAGTCATCATCAGAGTTCATGTTGCTGTAGATACAGTCATCATCAGAGTCCATGTTGCTCTAGATACAGTCATCATCAGAGTTCATGTTGCTCTAGATACAGTCATCAGAGTCCATGTTGCTCTAGATACAGTCATCATCAGAGTCCATGTTGCTCTAGATACAGTCATCAGAGTCCATGTTGCTCTAGATACAGTCATCAGAGTCCATGTTGCTCTAGATACAGTCATCAGAGTCCATGTTGCTCTAGATACAGTCATCATCAGAGTCCATGTTGCTCTAGATACAGTCATCATCAGAGTCCATGTTGCTCTAGATACAGTCATCATCAGAGTCTGTGTTGCTCTAGATACAGTCATCAGAGTCCATGTTGCTCTAGATACAGTCATCAGAGTCCATGTTGCTCTAGATACAGTCATCATCAGAGTTCATGTTGCTCTAGATACAGTCATCAGAGTTCATGTTGCTCTAGATACAGTCATCAGAGTTCATGTTGCTCTAGATACAGTCATCAGAGTCTGTGTTGCTCTAGATACAGTCATCAGAGTCCATGCTGCTCTAGATACAGTCATCATCAGAGTCCATGTTGCTCTAGATACAGTCATCATCAGAGTCTGTGTTGCTCTAGATGCAGTCATCAGAGTCCATGTTGCTCTAGATGCAGTCATCAGAGTCCATGGTGCTCTAGATACAGTCATCAGAGTTCATGTTGCTCTAGATACAGTCATCATCAGAGTCCATGTTGCTCTAGATACAGTCATCAGAGTCCATGTTGCTCTAGATACAGTCATCATCAGAGTCCATGTTGCTCTAGATACAGTCATCAGAGTCCATGTTGCTCTAGATACAGTCATCAGAGTCCATGTTGCTCTAGATACAGTCATCATCAGAGTTCATGTTGCTCTAGATACAGTCATCATCAGAGTTCATGCTGCTCTAGATACAGTCATCAGAGTCCATGTTGCTCTAGATACAGTCATCAGAGTTCATGTTGCTCTAGATACAGTCATCAGAGTTCATGCTGCTCTAGATACAGTCATCAGAGTCCATGTTGCTCTAGATACAGTCATCATAGTTCATGCTGCTCTAGATACAGTCATCAGAGTCCATGTTGCTCTAGATACAGTCATCACTCAGAGTTATGTGTCTCATGGGAACTCCTTCCTCCTTCATTCAGTACAATAACGATAACAACAATGTTTTCCTTTAGAGCGCAACGCGGTGCCAAACAGGGTACTCAGGCATGGCGAGGTGAGCACAGAAAGCTGGATAATGATCACAGAGCTCCAGGCGATCTTTGAAGTCAGGATGGGTAGGTGATAGATTCACAGGGTCTGATCTCTTGTGTATTTGGTTTATAAGTACATGCCCCGTGTGCACAAGCACATGCATGCATTCACAAGCAACGTGTTTTATTGACAATATTCATTATTCATCATTCAGCCTCAACCTATATGATAACTAATGCTATTTATAACCCTCGTTCATTCATTAATTCATTCATTCTTTATTTCAACTTGAAAATGTATTGAGGGAAAGCCCTCATTTTCATATTTTTTACGTTTGGCGAGTGATTCATGAAGACCACTCGCCAGTCTGGCGAGTATACAAAAAAAAAAAACATTCTGCAATCACTGCACTGGCAAACGGTGCGCGTCTTCTGAGTGCTCGCTTTAGTTGACAGTGCCACGAGAGCACTGCACAAGACCACCCGCGGACATATAATGTTTAATAAAAGTTTGCGCAGTACTGGCCAACCCGCGGACATATAATGATAAAAGTCCTGCGTTACTAGGCTAGCCATCAGGAGCACTCTCAAACGGATAACGTTAAACACAGCAGAAGATGGAAAACAGACAGACTGACCAACGGGGAACTGCATCCAACCCCAGTACAACCCTCGAGTATAAGTTACTAAGGACACATTTAAATCACAGAGGTGTAATGTTAGTCTACTGGAAATGTATACAGTGGTTAGCTTCTAGTTTTAGCGATAGCTGCTTGCTAGCTAACGTTAGCCCCGTGTGCTCAAAGCAGCCAGCTAGGTGTATCTGTTATGACTATAATGTTTCCAAAAAAGCACCGGACTACGACGTAAGGTTAGACATTTTATTTCATGCTCAAAAGCCCCTGGCTTGCACATCGCAGTCACGAAAGGGGCTAGCTAAGCTCAACCAGTGCACTGTGTACAACAGCACACCAACCCAACTGACGTTACCACAACACTTGACGATACTTCACAGCACTGTCGTAAGACCACTGTGCTGTCTTAAATGCACAGTGTGCCTACCCAGATGCATACACAACATTGACGAGGCTTGACAACCGAGGTTCAAAGTTAACTTGATTGATTGATTGAAAACTTTATTAACAGATTGCAGAATGGGTACAATACAGTACGGCATTTTCAATTCATCATAACATATGACATACAGATAGACTACTGCTACATCTATACATTTCACATCTATCTATACACTTCACAACATACTTCGGTTTTTTTCTTTCACTGCCCAACCCAGTCCAACCCAACATCTTTCACTGCCCAGTTCAGCCCAACCCAGTCCAGAATAGATACCTCTTTCATGTTAATATGTTTTATGCTAATATTGTGAAGAGTAGAGATTAATGTTTTATGCTAATAAATATTTTAAAGAGTAGAGACACGGTGTGATTATTTTACTATGATTGAAAATCTATTTAGACAAAGACATACAAAGAAGTAATTATCACAATTAGCGATTTTTTTTGTCTGGTAAAAAATCTGTTTGGCTGGTAAAAAAAATCAGATACTCGCCAGTTGGCTGGTAAGCCAAAAAGTTAGTTTCCTCCCCTGACTATATATATATACTATATACATACAGAGAGAGAGAGACAGACAGAGAGTGAGAGAGACAAAGAGAAAGAGAGACAGAGAGGGACAGAGAAAGAGAGAGAGAGAGAGAGAGAGAGAGAGAGAGAGAGAGAGAGAGAGAGAGAGAGAGAGAGAGAGAGAGAGAGAGAGAGAGAGAGGGGCAGACAGATACATCGAGAGAGAAAGAGAGAGAGAGTCAGAGACAAAGACAAAGAAGGAAAAAGGGAGAAAGAGAGAGGGGGGAGACCGGAAGATAAATACACAGAGAGAAGGAGAGAGAGAGAGAGAGAGAGAGAGAGAGAGAGAGAGAGAGAGAGAGAGAGAGAGAGAGAGAGAGAGAGAGAGAGAGACAGACAGACAGACAGACAGACAGACAGACAGACAGACAGACAGACAGACAGACAGACAGACAGACAGACAGACAGACAGACAGACAGACAGACAGACAGACAGACAGACAGAAGAGCGTAGCCTGCAGGGCCAACATTCTAGTAAGACATGTGACACGTGACTGAGTCTCACACATGACAGACTGACAAACACATTCCTCTGTATCAACATACCAGCATATGTAGGCAGATCACATCTACACTAACACTCCTCTGTGTGTGTGTGTGTGTGTGTGTGTGTGTGTGTGTGTGTGTGTGTGTGTGTGTGTGTGTGTGTGTGTGTGTGTGTGTGTGTGTGTGTGTGTGTGTGTGTGTGTGTGTGTGTGTGTGTGTGTGTGTGTGCGTGCGTGTGTGTGTGTGTGTGTGTGTGTACACCTGCAGGGTACATGTTAATAACATGAACCAGTGAAGCAGAAAGATGAAAGGAGCATGTGTCAAGTACATGTGTTGTCCTACATACAGTCTACGTATCTACACACATGTACCCACTACCAACATCCAAAGCCTGTCTAAAAACAGTTCACTCCGCAGCCTAACCGCCGGGACTAACTACTGTACACCAGACCCTTGTCTCTTTAAATGTGGAGTCATGTCTAAGAATCTGTCATATATAATTGTTGTTTTTCATTCATATTTGGAAGTCACTGGTAAATTACTGACAACACAGAGTGGTTAAATTGGTCAAAAAGGAAAATGTTGTGATGTTTTTTGACAATTTTGTCCCTTTTCCCCCCACTTCCACACACGCAATGGCGCCATCCAGTGGTAGTCCTTGGTTACCGTGGCAACCACTCCGTGCAATTCTCAGCCTTTTAGCAGAGATCATGAAACATCTTTAAAACTCACATTTCCATCTCAAGTTGCAGTAAATGATTTAGTCAATATAAAGTCACATCACATTTAATTATTTTCTTACGTTGGTTTTATAGCAAATCGAGCAAATGTATTTTCTATTAGACATTCATACGTTGATCATTTTCTAGTGTTCTATAATAGGCATGATCTGCTCAACAGGGATGGAATGCGCTTAACTGTTGAAGGAGCCAAGCTGCTTTCGTCAAATATCCTTCTCACATTCCAATTTCTGCAATGTATTCATTTACATCACGTAAATTCAAGCCCCCTATTTAACCAGACCTTAGATTCTGTCCAAATCTCCACGCAGTCTGGGCTTGGGCAAGTATCTGTCAACAATGTAGCTATACATGCCAGGGTGAAAGTGCTTAGCGAGCCTGACAGTCATGCTAAACCGATGGAGCCTGCCAATCTGTATACCTTTCCTAGTCATGTTGGGTCCCTCCCCCATCAGGCTCCCCACTCCTATCATCTCTATCCCTAACCCGGTGTATCCGATCAAAACTAGAATATCCTGTTATACTCCTCTTCTTTACCCAGCTCGTCTGTGTGCGATAAATCGTACCAACTTGATTGCGATTAAGCCTATACCTACGTGGCTGAAAATTGCTCTGTTATATACACTTTGTGTGATGGGATACATTAAATACTTCATTTGCGCTATTCAACGCCAGATCCATTTGCAATAAGTCCATCCTGCTCAACGATCTTTGCGAGACAAAAAATCTGGATGTAGCTATTGTTTCTCAGAGACTTGGCAGCAGGGTAAGGATTTTTCTCCATTCATTGAACTATGCCAGAATGACTTCATTAGCTCTCCCAGACTCACTGGTTGTGGTGGTGACTTCAGAACAGTGTTTAAGGCCAAGTACTGTCGTGAGGTCTGTCGTGAGGTTAATGTGGGAAAGATTTCCTCATTCAAGGTTCAGTTTGTTAAACTGGCACACAAAAACGCTGTCTATTGCGCAGCGGTTTATCGCCCCCAGGGTCATAATAATCTATTTTGGAGTTGTCTGAGTTTCTTTCTACTGTTTATAGGCATGAAAAAATCATTATAATGGGTGATTTTAACATTCATATTGAATCTAATCTAATATGTGATGTTCTGGAAACAAAATCAGCTTTACAGAGTAGAAAAAGTTTAAGCATGATACTTATGAGCATCGGAAACTCATCTTTAAAAAATTCTCACGTCTCATAAAAATGTACTCATGTTCAAGATTTGGTTTCTAAAATCTATCATCTAACGAATTATTATTTTCATACACGAGAAAGGACGAGCGGATACCCCCCAGTATTCCCCAGTTTTCCGTATCTGTCTGTCAGTTAAACTGACATGATAATAATGGGTCTCATTCTCCAACGGATTTACGACAAGAAATTTGCTCTCAGGCCGATTTGAGACATATTAGGGCCGGTTGTGGGATTCCCTAACCGTCCCTAAGATTGGATTCGGCCGTGGCTGAGATCAGGATTTACGAGTGCTGAGGAGTACACTTAACTTGACAGACCGTGTGCTCCGTGTTCTTAATGGCTTTATTTGGGAGGAATCATAGTGATTCCTTCATGTCAACCCTACAGGCCTCCTTGCCCTTGTGCACCCCTGGTCCCGATTCTGTGCTTTTAGATTTTTTTTGTGTGTGTGTGAGCACAGCGGTGTCTGTGTTGATGATTATTTCATGAAATTGGGACCGTATCTTCATTTTACATATATTTTCATTATGTCAAAAGATTATGATTTGAAACGCTCTAAAAAAAAGTTATTAATATAGGGTGCCTACAGGGGTCCTAAAGTCCAGTTTCATGCCATTCACTTCCATGTTAAAACGCTGTATTTTAATCTGCACTCATTCATTTAATTTTCGAAAGAATTATCAAATGAACTCTTTTTCCACAATGTGAGGGACGAACCAGTAGTGCTGGGATGCTGTTACCGAATTTCAACACACAGTGGCGCAATTGTCCTATGGCCCACTTTGCCAGCTAGTAAGCCCGCAGGAGGCAGAGATTATGCTGGTATGCTGGCTGCAGAGCTCAGCAGACTGCTCCGGTGGGGGGGGGTGCGAGAGAGCGATCAGCATGCAGCACCACTCCTCCACTCCTCCTCCACTCCTCTCTCCTCCTCCCCTCCTCCTACTCTGGTATCGCCGTGTCACACAGCTGAATCACGGAGCCCTCTGATGCCCCCCGGCTCTACGCTGAGCTCCCTGTATGCGGAAGAGCGCTGGTGGTTCAGCAGACAGTGCTCATGTCTTCAGAATCTACCGGGAGAACGTGTACTGTACGCCCGCGGAGATAATAATCAATAATCAGTGCTTACTAACGTTAGCGTCTCAGCTATTTCTGACCAAATTAGTCAATCATTTGTTTATATAATGGCAGTTTCGTATTCACAGGGACTTTGTGCAGTTTTCACATGCTGGAATATGGGGTCTAAAACGTATAGAGATATGATAAATATGCCCTTTTCTGCTTTTTTCCCCCCATAAAAACGCACTTACTATCAAACAAACACGAATATAAGTGGTTAAAATTCGGAAATATTTTTAATCTGTTATAGATATCTTGAGGTTAGGCTCTTAGTGTTAATTGTGGGGGGGGAAATGTTTTAAAAATATTAAAAATTAAAAATTATATGATTTTGAACTTGATTCAGACTTTCATGCTCTAAGCCTCATGAGCTCCACCGGCGCCAAGCCTGCACAAGGGTAATCCTAATTTCAATAAATATGACAATATTTGTACGAAAAAAATTACGCATTTGAAAAATAAATTATATGGATTCATCTGATCACAGGGCAGCTGGATTAACCATATCTGAACTAGCTATTTTGGACAAATGTATAATTACTTTAATTACTCAGATATTCAAACACAATTATGCAATTATTGTGAAATGATTGAAAATTATAATTATTTAATGCCTTCTGTGGAATTTGTATTTCTTATTTGTTACATATCTGTTTTATTGATTAATTATACATTTGAAAGAATGCAGGTTATAGCCAACATGCAATATATCCCATTGATTGGTACAATGGGACAGGCATTTGCTGGATATAGCTATAACCTGCATTCCTTCAAATATGTGACTAGGCAGGGTGTTCAGGGTCATGTTGAGGGATCTTCAAATATTTTTTCAAAATAAGCCATCACTTGAACATTTTGGTGGGATACTTTTCAAGCTACTTCCTATGAATCATGGTGATATCACAAAACTTATTCAGAGAAAAAGGGCCTTCAAGAGTTTACACTTACAGTGTAAAACAACTACAACACTACCCAGAATTCATTGTAATCCATGGCCCCCCTCTCTCTGGGGCAATTAACACCTGGCAGCGTTCCAATCTCAGGCTCTTTGTTATGACAATGACTCTGTCTTGTGACACTGCAAACACAACACCAAGAGGAAAAAGGAAAAGTCATGATAGTTTATTTAAAAATGTGTGTGGTAGTGAAAGGTTAACCGTCTGTAGTGTGGTAGTGAAAGGTTAACCTTCTGTAGTGTGGTAGTGAAAGGGTTAACCTTCTGTAGTGTGGTAGTGAAAGGTTAACCTTCTGTAGTGTGGTAGTGAAAGGTTAACCTTCTGTAGTGTGGTAGTGAAAGGTTAACCTTCTATAGTGTGGTAGTGAAAGTTAAAGAAACACTATACTTTTACTCCATTACATTTCAAAGGAAATATTGTACCTTTTACTCCACTACATTTATCTGCACACATCAGTTACTAGTTACTTTGAAGAGAAAGATTTAGCATAGAAAACATTGCAAAATGTTTGAAGCCTGACAACTTTAAGAGGACGTAATCAGAGCAGCATAACTGGACCACATACCACTTCAACATAACCTTTAATCAGAGCAGCATAACTGGACCACATACCACTTTAACATAACCTTTAATCAGAACAGCATAACTGGACCACATACCACTTTAACATAACCTTTAATCAGAGCAGCATAACTGGAGGTACACTTTGTCATGCTGCGCCTGTTGTAGTGGCAGCATTCAGATCAACGGTCACTCTCTCCCCAATATCAGTATGAGTCACAGCTGTCTCGCGCTGAGCGGTTTGTCACAAGCAACGAGCTCTCATTGGGCTGGTGCAGATTTCTGATAACGTGATTGGTTCAGATGCATCACATGCTCTGACATTCCTGACATTGCTGTTCTCAGCCGCGGGAGATTCAGCCGGACCTGTCAAAATGCAGAAACAGCTCGTAAAGAGCTCCCAGAAAAGACGACAACAGTTGTTGCTAGCAAGAGGGTGTAAGAAAAAATAAACTTCTACTGAAGTAGAATATGACATGCCTTCACAAAGCGCATCGATGCGTAAGCTGTCAATTGGAAAGCAGGAGTGTTTAGACAGCGGGGCGGGTGACCAAACACCAAACCTCGTCACACAGCAGTGGCTGATAGTTCACGTGAACCTCTGTACCTCTGTCAATAACAGTAGTCAACTGTCAAAGGATACTTATAATCATTAGGTGTTTTCTTGATTTGGAATAGTGGAAATATTTTTTATAATATTTGGAATGGTGTGTGTCTGGAGAACAAAAGCATTGCAATGCACGTTTTTATTCAGTATCTCCGTTTACCAGTAAGTGCATTTGTAATACCAGGTCAGGACAACTCATGACAACTCATGACAACTTTTGAGCAGATAAATCTTCTATAAATCATATTCCTGGAATTTGCGTAAGTAAAGGCTGCTCTTAGTGTAGTAACGGAGATGAGAGGCAGAGAGTCTGTGCGTCTCGGGTTGGTTCTGCAGACGCGATAAATATAATATATATTAATTTCACATGCATAACTCATGATGACGATATAAGACAAGCTTAACACTAGCACAGCCGACAAGGGGTCACATGACCCCTAGGCATTTTCAGCTCTGTCACTCAATGACTTTTCCTAAAAGTACCCCTTTTATCTGGCACGGTTTCTGAAATTTCAAAATGACTTCAGGAAAATGGAATTACAACGTTATTTCAGCAATTTCTGCTGAGCGGCCACCTCCCTCCTTGACCCTCCCTCCCTTTCACTCTCTCCTTCCCTTTCTCTCTCTCCCTTTCTCTCCCTCCCTCCCTCTCTCTCCCTCCCTCTCTCCTTCTCCCTCCCTCTCTCGTTCTCCCTCTCTTTCCCTCTCTCTATACCTCCCTCTCCCTCCTTCTCACTTCCTCTCCCTCCCTCCCTTCCTCTCTCCCTCCCTCCCTTTCTCCTCCTCCCTCCCTCCCTCCCTCCCTCCCTCCCTCATTGACCCTCCCTCCCTTCTCTCCCTCCCATCTCCATTCTAAAGGCTGTCGGGTCATCTGTGTGGCCGATCCATCCCCACTTTCTTCTCTTGATTTGTTCTTCCACTGGTTGTTCGCCCGTTTCTCTGCCAGAGATCATTGTTACTGATGGTATCTGGCCAGTGGATGTTCAGGATCCGCCTCAGGCATCTGTTGATGAATGACTGCACTCTAGTCATTGTGATCTTGGTTGTCCTCCACGTCTCTGATCCATATAGGAGTACTGGCTTGATGTTGGATTTGAAGAGTTTGATCTTTGTCTGCTGACTGATTACCTTGGAGCTCCAGATATTCTTTAGTTGGATGTATGAGGCCCTTGCCTTGCTGATTCTTGCTCTGACATCTGCCTCCGTGCCACCCTTCTTATCTATGATGCTACCTAGGTAGGTGAAGGATTCTACTTCCTCAAGTGCTGTTCCCTCCAGATTTACTGGGTCTTCGTTGTCAGTCTTCTCCTGCATCTGTTGTCGACTGTGGGATAGTAGCGCAAGGTCGTCTGCGAAGTCTAGGTCGTCCAATTGTGTTGTGAGTGTCTACTGAATCCCGTTTCTCCTCTGTGCTGTTGTGGTCTTCAATATCCAGTTGATGGCCAGGAGGAAGAAGAAAGGGGACAGTATACCGCCTTGCCTTACTCCGGTCTTCACTTGGAAGCTTTGTGTGAGCTGTCCGCTGTGTATGATTCTGCAGGTCATTCGTTCATAGGAGTTCCTCATGATGTTGACAAGCTTTTCTGGTATGCAGTAGTGTCAAAGCAGTTTCCAGAGGGTGTTTCTGTGGAGGTCAAATGCCTTCTCGTAGTCTACAAAGTTGATGTATAGTGGAGAATTCCATTCCAATGATTGCTCGACTATGATTCGGAGGGTTACAATCTGGTCCACACATGATCTATTGTTAACTTCTGCCTTTTTCTGTCTCCTTTCTTCTATGTTGCAAAAATTCTTCCCCAATATTTTTGTCCATCTCATTATCTGTGCTTTCCCGAATTCATATTTGGATTCGGACTCATCCCTAATACAAACACACATACACACAGACACAAACGCATACACACACACACACACACACACACACACACACACACACACACACACACACACACACACACACACACACACACACACACACACACACACACACACACACACACACACACACACACACAACGCATATACACATACACACACACACACACAGTCTCCCTGCAGCATGTAGAGATAAAGCAGCAGCTCCAGAAAGCCTGCCAGTCAGCTACTTCAGATGATTATTAGCCTGCTGAACAGCTGACGATACGGCCAGACCACCTCAGTCAAATGACCATTAGGACTGGATTCAATTACTACTCACTGGAATAGATTGATCAGGTCTGGCATGCAGAGAGGAAGTGAGGTGATTAGCTCAAAACTGCAAACAAGGCCTAATGCTGAACTTCAAGCAAGCCCACAGCAAGCGCTCAAAGTGATTGAATTCTGTCTGGCTGACCATCTGTCTGTCCGTGTTCCTGTCTGCCCGCCTGCCTGCCTGTTAATCCGTGGTGGTCATGCTTTTGGTGGACCCACAACATTATTGTGGATCCTGATGAATTGAAAATGGGGGACCCTGATGTAAACAAGACGAAAGTCTTTCTCTGGTCTGCATCCCCTTAACAATTGTGTGTATTGAGCTGTACTGTATTGTACCCATTCTGCAATCTGTCAATAAAGTTTTCAATCAATCAATCAATCAATCAATCAATCAATCAATCAATCAATCAATTGGGATTTTAAAACAATGAAGCCATAACAATTAATGTAAAAATGCTCCAACAGTTTAACTAACCCTAATGATTACCCTGCTCTAATCTGTCTAACTAACTCTACTGCTGTTGTGTAGCATTTGTTTATGAGTGTGAGGATTGGGATTGGTTCGAGAAACACAAACAATGCAGAACCTTTTTTTATGGGTTCTCTATGAAGACTAATATGTTGCATAACCTGAGAGCTTGTAAGACTCGACGTGAGAACCTGTAGAATACAATCTGAATTTGTATGTTGAGATTTTCCCTCGCAGAATATATTCACATTCATCTGTGTGATTACAACCACGGATCGTTCCCATCACAGGACTTTTGCAACACTTCTTGCAATTGATCTTGTTGCAAAAATGTGTTGTGCTTGCAACATATTAAAGGAACATGCCAACATTATAGAAAATGCACTCAACATCTTCTCTAGAGTCAGACAAGAAGATAGATTCCAATAGGGCTGTCTTAAATACTTCGAAGCTTTGAAGCTTCGTTCGATGGCACAAGCTTCGAACATTAAAAAAAAATCGAAGCAAAAAAATAAATAAAAAATAAAAATAAATCAATTTTTTTTTCAAATTTTTTTTCCAAATTTTTTTTACTTCGATTGTGTGTGTGTGTGTGTGTGTGTGTGTGTGTGTGTGTGTGTGTGTGTGTGTGTGTGTGTGTGTGTGTGTGTGTGCGCTTGGGGCCATTGGGTGGGGCCGGGGGACAAATACACTGGAGGAAAGTAACCCAGCTCAGCACTGCCGAAATTATATCATCACTATTGCCTGTTTGAAGGATATCATCACAGAATTCCACACATAAGAAAGAATGATACTGGGATGAATAAACAAAATAGGAAATAAAATGTAGAAATGCATGCAATACATAAATAAATATGAATCTCCATATATGAAATAGAACATTTAGATAAGGTGCTACTGAGATGTTTTGGTGAGTTCTTTGTTTTTTTGTGGAAGTAGCCCTTCTTAAAAATGCATGAACATTCACTGATAATTGGTCTGTAGTGGAGTCTACAAGGTCTACATTGCCGGACCATGTAGAATCCGGACCTTGTAGACTGACATAATTCTGTGCATAGTTTAGTCTACACAGGCCATATTTCAAATAATCAAAATCTTACTTCATTCATCTTAAACATTCTTGATTTGGGGGATTGGTAGTTCCCATGAAATCTGAAGTTGTTCAAACGACAACAGCGATCCACCTTGAATTAAATCACACAGCCGAGTGAAACCTTGTTGGCTGCGTCACAGTCACGAAAGGGGCTACTTAATTCATTAATCCAATCCACTTTATTTATAGAGCACATTTAAAAACAACAAAGTTTACCAAAGTGCTGTACAAGTCCCACAACATAAGATTAAAAAAAAAAAAAAATCAAAGCTTCGAATTAAATTCAAAGCTCGGCCCGAAGCTTCGATTGCCAAAAAAAGCTTTGAAGGTCAGCCCTAGATTCCAATGTCCTCTCCGCACAAAACACCTCTCTCTAAATTTGTATCTAGGCTGACTAGTGGTCCATTCCATTAATTTGTGCTAAACTAGGCTAGCTTGCAGCCGGATAGCTTTCTACTGAACGCACAGAGAGGAAATTGGTGTCCATATTCTTGTTCGACTCTGGAGAAGAGAGTAGGCACATTTCCCATAATGTTGGTGTGTTCCTTTAACCTTCATAGTTCTCTCTCATTTGTCTCTCCTGTGTTGGAGGTCTGGCTGTGTGAGCCAATTGAATATCCACTTTCTTAAAGAAAAGTAACTGCTCCAGGTATAAGAGTTGAAGTTATGGCTCCCAGTCATGTCACTAATTATTTTCAGTGGCGCAGTGGTAAAATAAAAGACGGCTGAACTAGGAATTCCAGTCCATGATAACACCTCTCCAAATGTTTTCAAAGTTTCCATTACATTAACCACATTGTTTTAATTTACTGTATTTGTGTCTTTGTACTGTTCCCTCCACCAAGGACGTTTGACTGTGTGTTGACTGTGTGTTACAACACTGGGTAGGAGCATGGCCGCCTAGTTATTGTTTAAAGTGGGGGTGCATATTTTTTTTTCATCTATTATTATAATTTTTTTTTTTTTTTTTTTTTTTTTTTGACAGGCAAGGGGTGGCAGACATTTTTTTCATTTAATGAACCTGTACATGCAATTTCCTGCAATATAGAGCGAACCTGTACATGCAATTTCCTGCAATATAGAGCCTTCAATCTTGACCAATAAAGCTGCTATTTTCACTATAAAACTCAGTTTATATTGCAGTATGATAGCCAATTACTATAATAATAATAATAATATATTAATATATATATATATATACTGTATATATACTGTATATTGATTTTTCGATCTTTTATTTTTATTAAATCAATCTCCTTTCAAATAGGCCAAGTTTTTAATAAGAAAGAGAGAAAAAATACCAACAAGGAACAATAACAGGGTCTGCTGTAAATATAGCCTATTTTGTGTCTTAATTTGTTATGTTATCCTACACTTTAAGCTGTCTGATATTTCCATTACCTGTAACTCTTGGGTCTCTTTCTCTCCTTCTCTGCCTCCTCCCTGAGTCTGCACAGTCACCATATCATTCTACATTAAGGAGAGCAATACACTTATGAATACACTGAACATCATTATGAAACATTTCTATTGCACCCTTACTTACAATTCATTATGAATTGAAAATGGGGAACCCTGATGTAAACAAGACGAAAGTCTTTCTCTGGTCTGCATCCCCTTAACAATTGTGTGTATTGAGCTGTACTGTACTGTACCCATTCTGCAATCTGTTATTGATTGATTAAAAATGTTATTAACATATTGCAGAATGGGTACAATATAGTACGGCTCAATACACACAATTGTTAAGGGGATGCAGACCAGAGAAAGACTTTTGTTTTGTTTACATCAGGGTCCCCTTATTGCATTATTATTATTATAAAAAAAATTAAAAAAAAAAAGTAAAAATTTTTTTTTTTTTTGGGGGGCCCTCATCACTAAAGGCCCACGGGCCGCGGCCGTCGTTAATCCGGCCCTGCTTCGAACGTTAAAATTTGCAAACGAAGTCAACGTTATCCAGCTGACGACACCACATATCTAGATATATGACAACGTTACCTAGCGGCTAGCACTAAAGCTAACGCCAACCAGAGGGAAACTTTGTTATTATTATTATTATTATTATTGTTTGGTATGACCAGATGGCATTTCGGGACGTGAAACACTTTTATTGTATTGCGTGGTAGAACTTCTACCACTCAATAGAAGACATGTCTAACATAAATAATCTTAACAATCATAAACAACTTACTGGAAAATCCTGCCTGCCACCAAATGACACACTTCTGTGGCCTTTATTTACACTCAGCCTACCTGCAGCCAGCGCCGTGCGCCGTCTGCTCTGCTGGGGGTGGGAGAGGCACTGGATCAAACCATATGGGGGAGCAGGGGGGGGGGGTCGCAATCTTTGGAAACTTAAAAACGTGTTATTAAGTGTCATTGCGTATTATTAATTTGATTGAAATTACGTAGTTATGCTTAGATTTATATATTGGGGGGGGGTATATCATATTTTTCATATGATCAAAAAGTGGTGGAGCAAGATCATATCCTTGCTCCCCCAAGTTCAATAGTCCTGGAGCACGTGCATCATCTGCTCTATTGCGCAGGCGTCTATGGGTAGGAGTAGAGGGAGTTGGACCCAAAAGTCAAAAAGTAAAAAGTCCAAAGTACAACATTTCTCAGTTAAAGCACTGGAGAGCAGATATACAAACAGAGAACTAGTATAGAGAGCTACTATGAAGCTAGAGGCTCTGTCGCTATAGCAAACAAAGATCAAACATGGACTTACTTAGACATCACACATCAGACATCAAACATGACAAAGCAAACAGATGACAAAGGGTCAGCACAGTGAGCAGGAAGGAAGGAACTCAAATATAACAAAATTACAAAGACAGAAACACTTGGGTTGACTGTTGATGGAACACAGCTGTGAGGAAACTACAGAACGTGATGGACTACAGGGAACAAGACAGGGAACATGACACATAGAAACTACAACTAAGGAACATGACAGGGAACATGATACATAGAAACTACAACTAAGGAACATGACAGGGAACATGATACATAGAAACTACAACTAAGGAACATGACAGGGAACATGATACATAGAAACTACAACTAATGAACATGACAGGGAACATGATACATAGAAACTACAACTAAGGAACATGACAGGGAACATGATACATAGAAACTACAACTAAGGAACATGACAGGGAACATGATACATAGAAACTACAACTAAGGAACATGACAGGGAACATGATACATAGAAACTATAACTAAGGAACAAGACAGGGAACATGATACATAGAAACTACAACTAAGGAACATGACAGGGAACATGATACATAGAAACTACAACTAAGGAACATGACAGGGAACATGATACATAGAAACTACAACTAAGGAACAAGACAGGGAACACGATACATAGAAACTACAACTAAGGAACATGACAGGGAACATGACACATAGAAACTACAACTAAGGAACATGACAGGGAACATGATACATAGAAACTACAACTAAGGAACAAGACAGGGAACACGATACATAGAAACTACAACTAAGGAACATGACAGGGAACACGATACATAGAAACTACAACTAAGGAACATGACAGGGAACACAATACATAGAAACTACAACTAAGGAACATGACAGGGAACATGATACATAGAAACTACAACTAAGGAACATGACAGGGAACACAATACATAGAAACTACAACTAAGGAACATGACAGGGAACATGATACATAGAAACTACAACTAAGGAACATGACAGGGAACACGATACATAGAAACTACAACTAAGGAACATGACAGGGAACACAATACATAGAAACTACAACTAAGGAACATGACAGGGAACACGATACATAGAAACTACAACTAAGGAACATGACAGGGAACACGATACATAGAAACTACAACTAAGGAACATGACAGGGAACACGATACATAGAAACTACAACTAAGGAACATGACAGGGAACACGATACATAGAAACTACAACTAAGGAACATGACAGGGAACATGACATTTACATTTACATTTAGTCATTTAGCTGACGCTTTTATCCAAAACGACTTACAAGTTCTGCACGACAAGTCATCAGGAAGAGCACAACTCAGCTGAGTAACAAAGTGTTGAGTGCTACAGTGTAGGTTAGTATATTAGGACAAGTGCATGACAATAGGGTTAGATTTATTATTTCTTTTTTTGAATAAAGTAGAGAGTAGAGTATATAGAATAAAGTAGAGTAGAGTCAAGTAGAGTCAAGTATATATAATAATGTAGAGCGTAGAGTAGGGTAGAGTCAAGTATATAGAACAATGTAGAGAGTAGAGTAGAGTAGATATAATACAGTAGAGAGTAGATTAGAGTAGATAGAATAAAGTATAGAGTAGAATAGAGATAATACATTATTGAGTATAAAGGTGTTGATGGAGCTCAGATACAGTAAACAGCCTGAACAAACAGCATATCATAGTACAGAGAGAGCGAGAGAGAGAGAGAGAGAGAGAGAGAGAGAGAGAGAGAGAGAGAGAGAGAGAGAGAGAGAGAGAGAGAGAGAGAGAGAGAGAGAGAGAGAGAGAGAGAGAGAGAGAGAGAGAGAGAGAGAGAGAGAGAGAGAGAGAGAGAGGGGGGCAGACAGATAAATCGAGAGAGATAGAGAAAGAGAGAGGGTCAGAGAAATCGAGAGAGATAGAGAAAGAGAGAGGGTCAGAGACAAAGACAAAGAAGGAAAAAGGGAGAAAGAGAGAGGGGGGAGACCGGAAGATAAATACACAAAGGAAGACGGAGAGAGAGAGAGACACACACACACACACACACACACACACACACACACACACACACACACACACACACACACACACACACACACACACACACACACACACACACACACACACACACACACACACACACACACACACACACACACACACACACACACACACACACACACACACACACACACACACACACACACACACACACACACACACACACACACACACACACACACACACACACACACACACACACACACACACACACACACACACACACACACACACACACACACACACACACACACACACACACACACACACACACACACACACAGAGATTAATATTTACCTTCTAAACAGACAGTAAAACACTAACTTTTAATACAGTGTGGAATCAGCTGGCCATAAAGTCAAGAGAGATGGAAAGAGAGAGGGAGAGAAAGAGGGAGATAACAGAGAGAGAAACTGAAAGCGAGAGATAGAGATAGAGAGAGAATGGAGAGTGAGAAAGAGATAGAACAAGAGAGCAAGAGAGAGAAAGAGGGCGAGACAGAGAAACATAAATAACGAGCGAGAGAACCATAGAAATAGTAGCCTCATGATTCACAACGTAATATTTTTTATGGCTTAATGTGAGGCTATAGAAGGGGAGTTTGGGGTTTGTGTTTTACCTTCTGAATGCTGATGGTTAATACACACACACACACACACACACACACACACACACACACACACACACACACACACACACACACACACACACACACACACACACACACACACACACACACACACACACACACACAGAGAGATTAATATTTACCTTCTAAACAGACAGTAAAACACTAACTTTTAATACAGTGTGGAATCAGCTGGCCATAAAGTCAAGAGAGATGGAAAGAGAGAGGGAGAGAAAGAGGGAGATAACAGAGAGAGAAACTGAAAGCGAGAGATAGAGATAGAGAGAGAATGGAGAGTGAGAAAGAGATAGAACAAGAGAGCAAGAGAGAGAAAGAGGGCGAGACAGAGAAACATAAATAACGAGCGAGAAAACCATAGAAATAGTAGCCTCATGATTCACAACGTAATATTTTTTATGGCTTAATGTGAGGCTATAGAAGGGGAGTTTGGGGTTTGTGTTTTACCTTCTGAATGCTGATGGTTAATACACACACACACACACACACACACACACACACACACACACACACACACACACACACACACACACACACACACACACACACACACACACACACACACACACACACACACACACACACACACACACACACACACACACACACACACACACACACACACACACACACACACACACACACACACACACACACACACACACACACACACACACACACACACACACACACACACACACACAGCCCAGGCATATAGAAAACATCCAAGCCTATCGTCCAGATGTGTTTCTGTAACAGCAGCATCTGTCCTCAGTGAGCAGACGCTGGGATACAGATCGACATAACTCAAAGACTTACTGGAGCTAGTTCACTCATTTACTGAATACGAGTAACATCAGTGTTTTTTATGAAAATGTTTGCCTTAATCTGACAACATTAATCAATATAAGATGAGATAACACAACATAAAATAACATAACATAACATACCATAAGATCAGATCAGATGGTATTAGATCAGATCAAATACGATAAGATATAATTAGATAACAGAAGATCAGATATAATTAGATCAGATAAGGTCAGATATAATTAGATAAGATACAATGAGATGATATAGTGAAAGTGTGTTTGCATGTGTGTGTGTGTGTGTGTGTGTGTGTGTGTGTGTGTGTACAGTATGTGTGTGTGCTTGTGTGTGTGTGTTTTATATTCATAGGCATATGACTAAAACCATAGCACTATAGCACCCTAGCATCCACTTCCTCAGAAATACATGTGTACATCTACAAGTACATCCACCTGCTTAGCTGTAACTGTAAGTACAAATTACTACTAGTAATGTACTATACTGTCATTTAGACTGTAGGCAAGAACGCCTTAGTTGAGTCCAAGACCAGTTCAAGGCTAGGTCCATTCCAGGTTTTAGTCAAGACCAGTCAAGGCCAGGTCCAAGGGATAGTCTCTAGACCAAGTAAAGAAACGAATCCCAAGCAACTCATCTCCAATTCAAGACCAATGCTGAAATAGGTGTACATGTCATATCAATACCCCGCCAGAAGAAATAAAGAAGAGAAAGTGGATACCCTGAGAAAGGAAGACACAAACATCACCCGGCAAGCCCTACGATGGAACCCACCCGCAAAGAGGAAACGCAGCAGGCCTCGAAACACCTGGCACCACTCTTGGGAAGGGGAAATGAAAGAGGCTGGACTGGGATGGCACAACATTGTTCGGGAGGCCAAAAACTGCACAACATGGAAAAAAGTTGCACTCCGCAGGGAGTGCAAAGGCTTAAGTCAAGTAAGTCATGTCATATCAATGGGATTTGAAAAGATGCACACAGTAGCCAGGGCTAAAGCTAAGAGAGCATTAGGGATGCATACAACCAATCTGTGTATTGCAGACAGTTGGAGAAAATTGTATGTATTGTAAAAAGAAAATGCCGTACCAGGCTCAGTATCTAAGCTCATGTTCAAGTTCAAGTTTCTTTATTAGTTGTCATACAAAAATACAGAATACTTTTATATTAAATGCTTTTTCCTGTTTTGCTCCTGAGAGTGTGCTAGATAAAAATTAAATAGATAAGTAACAAATAGAAGTCAAAAGTACGTAACAAGTGTAAACAAAAGTGTTCAAAACAAAAGTGTTCAATATACATATATACAATATACAATACAGAGTAGAGTAACTGAGTTACAATACAATATAAAGTGCAATGCAGAAATGGGATGAGGTACAACTTAGGGTAAGGTACAATGAGGTATGAGTTGTAGTGCAAATCTCTCTACCAATGAATATAAATATAAAGTGTGTTAAAATGTCTAAAGTGGGTAAACTGGGTGCTACAGTGAGTTGTTTATTTAAAGTGAGCGTGTGCATGTGGATGTGTGTAACACTTCCTCCGGTCCTGGTCCTGTGGGACCAGGGCCCCGTTCCCCGTACCTGGATAACTGAGTTAGCCGGATAATTTTCAGTCTAGTCTGACTTAAGCCGGACCTTTCCATTCCCCAACGCTCGATTGTCCAAATCACCATGACAACAGATCAAAAAGTTTGAGCCTGGTCGAGAGCAGGGTTAACTTCAGTTAGCCGGATGAACCATGGCCACGCCCCCGCAAATAAATGACAGCTCGCTTCCTGAAATGATTCTCACAGTCTAGAGATCCCATTTATACCATTCTGAATTATGTTTCTGTGCTTCGTTTTCCTAGAGGGGGCTTTTGAAATGTATAATAATAGAACTAAATGCTGATAATAAATCATATTGAGCCTATAGATTTACTTTGTCCTAAATAAAATAATGCACGTCATATACGGCGCTCGGAGTCGCGATACACGCTGCATGTGGTTATTTTAATAACGGCGCATTGCAAATGTGAATCCCGCTGGGATATTTTTAATGAATGAAACCTATCGGCCGTTTGGCTCTGATTAGTTTCATATATTCTCCGCTGTAGATTTGCTTAACGGAGCGCCCGGATTGTGTTTCATTCAAGCATAAAATTGAAGTGTCTATGCATGGATTGTGGTTTTTGTGTGATATTGTAACTGGGATTAAAATGTCTGATGAGATGCGCTGTTTGACGGATTTGAGAAATTGAATGAGCCGTTGACGTCACATTAATGCATTTGAGAATAAAGAGATAAAACTTCATTCAAAAGAAAAGATATTCTAAACACGGGTCTCTCGTCCATTAATGGATAAACAATGAATATATCCCGTCTGGCACAGTGGCGCAGCGGTAGTGCTCAATCCTGGCAACCGGGCGACCAGTGTTCGAAACCCCGCATTTCCAATATAATTTTTTGGAATATAATATTAATGATTATACGCAAAAGTAGCCTAGTTTTAAGTTAAAATATTATAAATCTACATGCATTGAGGATGTCATTCTTTATATAGCTCTCAACGTGCACCAAATTGAATTATTCCTACATTGCAAAAAGAAGGAAAAGACTAGGAGAAGTGGGATTCGAACCCGGGACGTCTGCGTGAAAGTCAAAACCACAAACCGTGACACCACAGTGCAGATAATTAAAAGATCCACCATACATCAATCAATGGGTAAGAGAGCCATATGCTTATTCTGTATAACAGTTTAACTAATTATTTTCGCTAGCAAGATCTCATTTGATTATTCAATCCATAAACCTACTGCCAGCAGGCAAGTTTAAAGAAATATAATCTGATTGATTGGGGTAATGAGGGACTTAAAATTAGCCTATAGATAACGCATTTAACTTGTCGGTGAGGCTATTGAGCCGTACTGCAATCTGTTAATAAAGTTTTAAATCAATTAATCAATCAATGCCGTTAGAAAATCAGGATCTCTGCTATCGATACATGCTGGCTTTTCAACTGAAGCGGCCGCGCGCACTTATCCTGGGTCTCAAGTCTGGTTCGAGTTAACGAGACTGAATCCACCTTCGAGGAACAGGAAAATCCCGGCTTCAAACATCGGGTTAATTGAATCTGGATAATGGGACTCTTGATCGACTTAGTTGAACCAGGTACGGGGAATAGGGCCCAGGACTCAGACAGTCATATTCACAAGTACCTCCCATTAACAATAACACTCGATCAACATTGCCACCCGGTGGGCTGATGCCAATCTGGCATCAGCTCACACACCAACTCATTGTTATTTATTGTCAGTTGTGTTTGTTGTGTTTATTGTCTGTTGTCTCCACTTTGTTAGTCTTGTGTTCCCCTGTCTGTGGTTTGTAATTATGTTTAGTCTGGTTGGTTATTTGTTATTGTTTTCCAGTGTACTCTGTGTTCTATTGTTTTTGTCTACCACACCTGTGTCTTGTTTGTAAATTACCCTCTGTGTCTTGTCAATTAGTCTGTGTATATAGTCCTGTCTGTCCTGCCCTGCTGGGCGCGATCATTGTTAAATGTTACCTGTGTGTGTTAGTCGTGTATGTACCTTGTGTTGTAGTAAACTGTTCATCGTCACGCTCTGTCTCCGGTCTCATCTATACTCTGCCATCTGGGTCCATCATGCCAAAGAAGCGTAGGACTAATCGTAACAGAATGATCGCGCCGAACTTGGACCCGGCAGAGAGGAGAGACGGAGCCAGCTTCGCGCTCGGGATCCTGGGCGCTTCCGTCCTGCGTGTCGACCAGGCGACCACTCTGGGTCTGGCACCATGGGACGCAGTGGCTGGGCCAGCGGCACCGATGATATCGGGTGCTTGCGCCGCGGCCACCCCGGTGCTGGATCCCTGGGTGGGAAGTCGCCTGGTCCGCAGGGGAGCGTCGGGGACGGGGCGCGGATCCCGACGCCACAGCCCCAGGGGAAGGGGTTTCCAGGACCGCAGGTCTTCCTCGCCGGCCTGGTCGAGGTCTCCTCCGCCCTGGGAGGTTCCAGAAGACCACCACCACCATGGCAGACCTGGAGGACGACGTGGGATTCCGCTGCCGGAGGGACCCCGGTTGGGGGTCCTGCACCGCGTCCTGTCGCCAGGGAGCCTCCGGTTCGGGGTTCGGCGGGGGGTCTCGCCACCGTGGATACCCCAGCCCCAGGTCGCGCTCCGGAGCCGTCGTCTCTTCCCCCCATCCTTCCCTGCTCCAGCCCTCCTCGTCAGCCCCCTCCCCCCGTTCCAGTTCCCGCAGGCCCCGTCCCTCGAACCCCCATCCTCCCCCCTCCTCTTTTCGCCGATGCGGCTTCCGTCCCCCCCACCCTCCCCGTTCCCGGGGGGCCTGTTGGGTCGCCAGGGAGTCGACCTTCGAGGGCGGGGTACTGTAACACTTCCTCCGGTCCTGGTCCTGTGGGTCATATTCACAAGTACCTCCCATTAACAATAACACTCGATCAACATTGCCACCCGGTGGGCTGATGCCAATCTGGCATCAGCTCACACACCAACTCATTGTTATTTATTGTCAGTTGTGTTTGTTGTGTTTATTGTCTGTTGTCTCCACTTTGTTAGTCTTGTGTTCCCCTGTCTGTGGTTTGTAATTATGTTTAGTCTGGTTGGTTATTTGTTATTGTTTTCCAGTGTACTCTGTGTTCTATTGTTTTTGTCTACCACACCTGTGTCTTGTTTGTAAATTACCCTCTGTGTCTTGTCAATTAGTCTGTGTATATAGTCCTGTCTGTCCTGCCCTGCTGGGCGCGATCATTGTTAAATGTTACCTGTGTGTGTTAGTTGTGTATGTACCTTGTGTTGTAGTAAACTGTTCATCGTCACGCTCTGTCTCTGGCCTCATCTATACTCTGCCATCTGGGTCCATCATGCCAAAGAAGCGTAGGACTAATCGTAACAGATGTGTGTGCTGTGAGTGTATTTGATGGTTTGTTACATAGTGTTATTGTCATTGAGCATCCTGATGGCCTGGGGAGAGAAGCTCCTTCTGAGTCTCTCTGTGCTTGCCATGAGACTCCGGTATCGCTTGCCTGACCGCAGCAGTTCAAAGAGGTAGTTGTTTGGGTGGCTAGAGTCTTTGATTATTATCTTAGCCTTACCCATGCAACGCTTGTTGTAAATGTCTTGGAGAGTGGGAAGCCCACCTCCAATTGTGCGTTCGGCTGAACGGGCCACTCTCTGTAGTCTGCTACGGTCTTGTGCGGTGCTATTACCAAACCAGGAGGTGATATTGCCAGTCAGGATGCTCTCTATTGTGCATGAGTAGAAGTTCTTAAGGATCTTCTGACTCACTTTGAACTTCCTTAGGCGCCTAAGGAAGTAGAGGCATTGCCGTGCCTTCTTGATTACACTGTCAATGTGTGTGGTCCATGTCAAGTCCTCGGATATGTGGACTCCGAGGTACTTAAAACTGTTCACCCTCTCAACCGGTGCCCTGTCGATGCTGAGGGGGCTGTCGTCCTTGACCCCCGACCTCCTAAAGTCCACAATCATCTCTTTTGTTTTGCTGACGTTCAGGGAGAGGCAGTTCTCCTGACACCACCGCGCCAGATTCTCTACCACTTCCAGGTAGGCCCTCTCATCGTTTGCAGAGATCAGGCCCACCACTACTGTGTCGTTTGATGATTGTGTTGTTGTTCCGCTGTGCCACACAGTCGTGTGTGTACAGCGAGTAGAGGAGGGGACTCAGAACACAGCCCTGGGGGGCCCCTATGTTGAGGGTGATGGATGAGGAGGTGCAGTTGGCTGCTCTCACCACCTGGGGTCTACCCGTCAGGAAGTCCAAGACCCACTGGCAGAGGTCATAGTTCAAGCCCAGGTCCCTGAGCTTGGTTATGAGTTTGGAGGGGACTATGGTATTGAATGCTGAGCTGTAGTCGATGAACAGCACAGCATAGTTCCCCTGCCTCTTGTCCAGGTGTGATGCTGCCGTGTGCAGCACATGGCAGCATCACACCTGGACAAGAGGCAGGGGAACTATGCTGTGCTGTTCATCGACTACAGCTCAGCATTCAATACCATAGTGGAGGACCTGTTGGGGTGATATGCAAATTGCAGGGGGTCCAGGTTGATGGGGAGGGAGGAACATATGTAGCCCTTCACAAGCTTCTCAAAGCACTTCATGGCTATGGAGGTGAGAGCTACAGGGCGGTAGTCGTTGAGGCAAGTGGGCGTAGATTTTTTGGGTACAGGGATAATGGTGGACTTCTTCAGACAGGTGGGGACAGCCTGTTCTAAGGACAGGTTAAATATGTCAGTGAAGCTAACACAAAGCCAGTGATATCATATGAATCTTGAGATTGCAAGGAATCCAGTAATACCAAACATATCATGTCAGATCTCTCTAATTGACAAAATGTCATTATATTTCAAAATGTTTTGTCAAATGACCCCAAACTGATGATCTAATAGTAGGGATGGGGGAATAAATCGATGCAGCAATATATCGCAATATTCGCGTGCTGATATTATAACGATATAATGATAATGTTATGCTCTGATTTCCATCTTAGGAGACAAGTCTATGTTTATAGATATTGACATAACTGTTCAAAAGTAACTAAATCAGTCGGCTGATTAATCAGGCCATTATTTGACATTTTGAGATAATCTGCATCTAATCTGCATCTAATCTGCATCGGCTGATGCCTGAGCTCACAAGGTCGATAGACAAAACATGTCTGCAGACACATCTGATTTACCATTCTAAGACGTGAGGCGTAAATTCTTAGCTTTCAAAGCTCAATATATTGAATTGACCACTTTTAATAACATACAATGTTTACTGTCTGTATTAATTAGATTAGATTCCGGTCTTTTAGTCAAACTAATACAAATAACATTAGTTGGGAATTGTAATGGTAGCAAGCCTTCAACAAGCTAAACTTCTGGTAAATTAGCTTACAGGGCTCAGAAAACTATTGTATGGGTGTCCCCGACCCCCCCTCCTAAAATTACTCCCCCCAGCCCCCACACTCCTAACATTACTCCCCCCAGCCTCCCCCACACTCCTAACATTACTCCCCCAGCCCCACACTCCTAACATTACTCCCCCCAGCCCCCCTCCTAACATTACTCCCCCCACCCACCCTCCTAACACTACTCCCCCCAGCCCCCCTCCTAACATTACTCCCCCCACCCACCCTCCTAACACTACTCCCCCCACCCACCCTCCTAACACTACTCCCCCAGCCCCACTCCTAACATTACTCCCCCCAGCCCCCCTCCTAACACTACTCCCCCAGCCCCACTCCTAACATTACTCCCCCCAGCCCCCCTCCTAACACTACTCCCCCAGCCCCCCTCCTAACACTACTCCCCCAGCCCCCCTCCTAACATTACTCCCCCCAGCCCCCCTCCTAACATTACTCCCCCAGCCCCCCTCCTAACACTACTCCCCCCAGCCCCCCTCCTAACATTACTCCCCCAGCCCCACTCATAACATTACTCCCCCAGCCCCCCTCCTAACATTACTCCCCCCAGCCCCCCTCCTAACATTACTCCCTCCAGCCCCCACACTCCTAACATTACTCCCCCCTCCACCCCAGTCCCCACTCATAACATTACTCCCCCCAGCCACCACTCCTAACGTTAACCCCCCTTCCTCCCCACTCCTAACATTACTCCCCCCAGCTCCCACACTCCTAACATTACTCCCCCCTCCACCCCAGTCCCCACTCATAACATTACTCCCCCCAGCCACCACTCCTAACGTTAACCCCCCTTCCTCCCCACTCCTAACATTACTCCCCCCAGCTCCCACACTCCTAACATTACTCCCCCCTCCCCCCCAGTCCCCACTCATAACATTACTCCCCCCAGCCACCACTCCTAACGTTAACCCCCCTTCCTCCCCACTCCTAACATGAAACCCCCCTCCCCCCCAGTCCTCACTCCTAACATTACTCCCCCCAGCCCCCCTCCTAACATTACTCCACCAAGCCTCCACACTCCTAACATTAATCCCCCCTCACCCCTTCCTCCCAACTCCTAACATTACTCCCCCCAGCCCCCACTCCTAACGTTAACCCTTTACTGGCTAACGTTAAATATATATTATCTACCTAATTCAAGCATAAAAAATCTTCAACTCGTGCAAAATGCAGCTGCACGGATACTAACTAGAACTAGAAGATTTGATCACATCACACCAGTTTTGTCCTCCCTATACTGGCTTCCTATTCAAGCCAGATCTGACTTTAAAGTGCTACTCCTCAGTTACAAAATGTTAAATGGGCTTGCACCGCTCTATCTATTCGATCTCATCTCACGATACTCGCCCGCTCGTGCTCTGCACTCACAAAATGCGGGGCATCTATCGATTCCTAGGGTTAAAAAGAAATCCGCCGGCCACAGAGCCTTTGTCTACCGCGCTCCCTACCTGTGGAATAAATTACCTGCCATCGTCAGGGGCACCTGTTCTGTCGAAGTTTTTAAATCCTTGCTTAAGACCCATCTTTTCTCTCTCTCCTTCAACCTACCCTGCTCTCACCTGGTCGGGGACTGACCCTTAGCTTAATCTGTCTAGTTTAGTTAGGATGTCTGTTATCTGCTCCCATGTCTGCTTTTCTGCAGACATGGGATAATTTTTTAACTCCCGTCTCTGTCTCTGAGTGAATTTATCGATATATACATTCCAGTGACCTTCTACCTCATACTGGACATGAGCACCACCGGTCCCATGGAACAGCTTCATACCGCCTTCTGTCTGGCCTGCAGCATTGAACCTTACCTGCTCTGCCTTGACCTATTTCTCCTGCCCCCCCGGGGCATATGGCCCTGAGCCATCGTCTTGTATCTCATCCTGTTTACATACGCTTGCAGTAGTTCTTAGTTCTATCCATTACTTAATTTCACAATTCTCTTATATACTTTGATTCTATTGTCACCATGTATGCATAATTTATATATGCTCACTACATGTATTTATTGTTCCAACTCCACCCACTACTAACATGGGAACTTTATAACTCCTGCCCGGCTGCCCCCATCTCCCCATCTCTCTGAGTGGTTGTCTGTTTTAATATACTTGTGCTGTTCAAGTTGGTCATGAGCAGTAAAACTCCTGTTTTTATACATAATCAGATTGTTTTTAGTAATACTGTGCACGAGCATTACACTAGAGGTTCCAGTAGTGGGCAGCTTGAATTGCCAGGTCCTAGAACCAGCGCTTTGGGGAGATATTTTATTTTTAGAGCATTAACTCTTTGGAATGGCCTGCCTCGGAACCTCTGCTGCATTTACAGTAGATTCACTTTTAAAAAGAATCTTAAATTGTTTTTAAATTGTTTTTAACACTGTAAAGTATTTTTTTGTTTTTGTTTTACACTAATGTAATTTTAGCTATATTAATTGTTACAGTAGGTTCATTATGCATTGTGTGTACTGACTTTTAATAATTTTGTTTTTTGCAATAGTGATTGTTTTTGTATGTTTTTTTGTGTGTGGACCCCAGGAAGACTAGCTGGTTGCTATCGCACCAGCTAATGGGGATCCCTAATAAAATAAAATAAAATAAAATCGTAGTGTTGACCAAGGTGGTGGGTGTCTCGGTGTGATGGCCAAGATTGCAGTGACTGTTCTACCCCCACATTGGTTATGTGCACCATTTAGGTCATGGATCAGCTTCATACCGTCTTCTGTCCGACCTACAATGTCTACTCTAAACCATGCCTGTTCTAGTTCATTGCTGTGTTAAGTACTTATATTCTATTCACATATGCTTACTACATGTATCTATTATATTCACATATATGCTTACTACATATATTGCTATGTCCGTCCATCACAAACACGCAAACTGTCTAACGCCTGTCCCCGTCTCCCTGTGAGTGGATGACTCGTGGTGATGACCGGAGTGGTGGACGTCCCGTGATGATGGCCGGGAGGATGCGATCCTCATACCTCAAATGGATCCGTCATCAGCTCTATTTTCAATATTTCAAAATGTTCCCCAGTTGCTATTGCATGTACTTATTTGTGTTTCATTACAAGTATATGTACATGCTTATCAACTGTTTCGGCCTGTTTTATTGCAACACTACTATCACCGACATCTAAGAAGGGAGATCCCCCCTTGAACGGCCCTTCTAAGGTTTCTCCCCTCCACATTGCCTGTGGTGCTTTTTTCCTATTGCTAGGTTTTTTGTGAGTTTTTCCTTACCTTCGCGTGGGGTATGTCTGGGAGTGTTGCATTCATTTATTACATTTTATTTTGGATTTCATGGTGTTTTTGTTTTGTTCTTGATTTATTGTGATGTTTCTTCTTGACTTGTTAAAGAAGACGTGTCCGGCCCATGGGGACATTAACGTGTGTTGTGGGGCCTTACAAATACATTTGATTTGATATATTATATTATAATGCAGTTGAATAATGTCTCTTCTGACACACTGTACCCTGCTCTCCCTTAAATACTAGTGACGTTCTGAAATCTACAGCATAACGCATAACCTCTGTTTCATTAGAATGAATTAATCATGATGATTAATAAATCATTTAAATGAATTAAATTCATAGAAAAGCATACCTGCATTATATATATATCTGCCACCCTGCTCTATAAATATTGGCATCAGCATCACCACTAATTAACTAATAAAAACTATTTTCATATGATATTTTGGCCCCATCTCTACTAATACTGTATATATTGTGTCTTTCTTGTAGGCAGTTGTCCCCCTGGCCTAACAATATGTCAGTGGGAAACTATACCACAACTCAATGTGTCTGTATAATTGAATAGGTTGAAGGACTCACAACCACCACACACTGCCTTGTCATGTCATATCACAGTGTTAGCTAGCGTTTTCAACCCCTGTCTTCAGAGCATATTGCGCCACATATCCATTGCAAGGTTAGGCGCCCTGCTTTGGGGACACACAGTATCAGGAATGGGAATCCAACCCGCAACCCTTCAACTACCAGGCAGTCTCCCTAACCAGCATGTCACCCCACTGTTCCACTACTAGGACAAGTCCCAAGGTGTAAATGGACTGCATTTATATAGTGCTTTTTCTAAAGCGCTTTACAACTTATGCCTCACATTCACCCATTCACGCACACATTCACACACTGATGGCAGAGGCAACCATGCAGGGTGCCAACATGCTCATCGGGGGCAGTTAGGGGTTAAGTGTCTTGCTCAAGGACACATAGTTATAATATGACTACACAAGATATAAACCTACAGATCTCCAAACATTAGGATAAGACATAATAATAATATGACTAAACAACATAGAAACCTACAGATCTCCAAGATCGAAAAGGATTTGGGCAGATTTATTTTCTGCATGTTGCAACCAGAAAACAGTGATTTAAAACACTGATACGTATGTACAGTATCACAAGGTTGAAACCAAACACAGAGTAGTGGGAAGAAAATAGAGCTCCTGAAAAAGCAATAAGGTAAACTGGGGTATTACGTCCCCCTTAAAGGAACACGCCAACATTTTGGGAAATGTGTTTACCATCAGTCAGTTTAAATTTCCTCTCTGTGCATACAATAGAAAGCTATACGGCTACAAGCTAGCCTAGCTTAGCACAAATTAATGGAAGCGTATACGGACCAACAGCTAGGCTAACTGGTCCTTATGCGCTTTCTACCAAATGCACAGAGAAGAAATGTATATCTATCTTCGTGTCTGAGTCTGGAGCAGACGGTGAGCATCCCATATTATACAATGGCATGCAAATTTCTTGATTCTGATTGGCTGAAACAGTGAAGTTGCCGGTTGTTATTTAGTATAACACACTCCACGTGACCCCAGAACCCGCCCACAACCGAATAACTTTTTTTTCTGAATGAATCCGCCGTTCGTCTTTTCCGAATTAAACCAAGATGGCGGACAATAATCTTTATGAATGGATGTATTCATTTCGTCATAACGACTCATTCAAAAAAGATACACTCACCTGGAATATGTTAGTTGTTTACACAATGTTGGATTATGTAATTGGTTTTTCATGACCCATTGTAAAACAAAATATAAATCGCGGGGGGGGGGGGGGGGGGGGGGGGGGGGGGTCGGTGTCGGTGTCCGTCGCGCAAAAGCTGGCTGGCAGTCTCATTGAATAATATAAGTCTGTAAACTTATACAACAGGAGAAGCCGGAGAAGGAAAAAAGACATGCTGACATTGACGAAAACGAACTTATCATTGTACATTTTGATCTATGTACATGTATGATGTTACCCCGAATATGTAAAGCCGCGGGCACTGACACGATTTACACCAATCATTGTTTAAGAAGCACAGTGAAGTTACCGGTTGTTATTTGATTGATTGATCCGCTGCACGTCAGGCCTAACAACCACCCCTAGGCATGATCTAATTCCTATAACACACTCCGTCGCGTGATGTAATGCTTAAATGGTAAACATATTTAGAGGGTAATTAAATCATAACAGACTAAAACGTTGTTATTATAAATCTAAATGTAAAATGTTGTAAATGGGCCATCTTACCCCACTACAAGAAGTCCCCTAGAAAGTGATGCATCAACAAGCTGAACAAAATAACCAATACTGTCTCATTAGCCAAATGTATCATGTTAAAAGTAGGGATGTCCGATATTATCGGCCTACCGATATTATCGGCTGATATTGGCATTAAAATGTGTTATCGGAAATTATCGGTAAAAAAAAAAAAAAAAAAAATTATTATTTTTTTACATTTATTTAACCTTTGTTTACCCAGGCAAGCAAGTAAGAACAAATTCTGATTTTATTTATTGTCAAAAGTATGGATAATGTAGGCAGCCGGGTAGCGCAGCGGACTAAGCGTCTGTCTACCACCACAGAGACAGTGGGATCGAATCCAGCTGTGGTGCTTCCGGGTTGGCCGACCGTCCATACTAACACAATTGGCAGTGTTAGCGGGTGTGAAACCCGGCGAGGGTGGGTCCTGGTTGTTGTAAACAGCAACTCCTACAGTTCGGTTGGGGCGCCTGCACAGCAAGGGAAGGATCTGGGAGAGGTAGTGTGACCTTCCACACGTTACACTCTCCCAGTGAGAGTCTGCGCTGCCAGGTGAAAAGAAGCGGTGGGCTGGGTACACATGTGTCGGAGGAAGCATGTGATAGTCTCCGCCCTCCCGGACCGACGGTAGGGGGTAGAGTGTGCAACGACCAGGAAGGGGATTGGGAATTGGCATAACGACTAACATTTGGAGGGGAGAAAAACGGAAAAAGAAGGGGGAAAGAGATAAAAAAAATAAAAATAAAAAAATATGCATAATGTTGTATTAATTCCACAACAAGAGATATGTAATGTTAATTACTTGAAATTATTCCGTTTTTTGGGGGGGGAAACCCTGCATATATTGGTATCGGTTGATATCGGTATCGGAAATTAAGAGTTGGACAATATCGGTAAAAAAGACAATATCGAACATCCCTAGTTAAAAGAGTTCAGTTTTATCCAAAGCCTTTTCACTATTTATTTTTCCACCTCAGGAGGTGAAGAAATTCAAGCTATAGCAATAATTGAATAGGGTTAAGAACTATATTCTCAGCAACATACGTAGCATAGCATAGCTGTGGGGTTGGGGGCATCATCCCTCAAAAGTCATACTCTTACACTTTCATGGATTTTTTTGTTTTTTGTTCAGACTATTGGATCACTATCCCTTTGATTCTCACATGAACTATAAAAAGGCTGATCTAATACACATCCACTTAAAAAGCACAGATCCGTATAGGCGCGACAGTGGTTCAGGAGGTAAAGCAGCTATCTGGTAGTCGGAAGGCTCCCAGTTCGATTCCTGCTCCTC